>NC_074695.1:39512153-39812153 GCF_029448725.1 Salvelinus fontinalis
AGCTGATAGGTAAAATACTTATCCAGGCGTTGTAAGATCTGACATGCTTTAGCAACGCCCACTGAGTGATGGGAGAGAAGCATTGGAAATGAACCCTGTAAACGCATTTGTTTATTATAAAAGCTAAACATTTTATACAAACCTCTGTCATTGAAATAACAAAGTAATTTGTGGAATATTAGGTTTCTACATTATGTAAAAAGCACTGTTTCCTATGGAGAAGAGTTGGTATACTGTTTCTTTAAGAATGTCAGCGAATGTCAGCGAAGTTCTGAGTGATGACATGCGAATCTGTCATTCATTCATTGCTATGATCATTGATCTCCTGAAGAAGCAATCCCTTCTCCATTCTTTCTTTGCCCCCAAATGTTTGTTAACTAGCTAAGTAATGAGGTAACGTCACTGAACAAGGTGTTAACGGCGTAAACGGCCCAAGAGTAGTTTTAGAACAACAAGCTCTCACAGTCTCACGTCAGAATTTAGACGTTCATCCATTTTCTCAAACGTCAAATTTAAAAATTGTTCCAAACATCAAATTTCAAAGTGTTTGGTTACTTCTCTGTATCGTTCAAGGTTAAGTTTAGGCATTAACTCAGAATTCTTAAGGTTAGGCATTAACTTCTTATTCTTAAAGTTATGCATTAACTCTGAGTAGTTAAGGTAAGGGTTAAGGTTTGGGATAGGCTTAGAACAAAAATAACTTTTTATTGCTGGATTTGAATATGAAACCTTTGGAACCTTAGCAAAACCAAAGCCTACTTGAAGGCAACAGCACTCACTGTTGTCTCTAATAGCCGATTGCCAAGTGGCCCGCCAATGGATATGCATCCAGCTGCAGCACCAATGTGCAATAGAAGGAAGAAAACGTTGAGCCGGTAATAAGGGTCTAGAGACAAAAATAAAAATAAAGATAAAAGATAAAATAAGACAAAAGAGGGGGATGTTATCCTGAGGACAAGCAAACATCAGAATCAAAAATGTACCTGTGAAAACTCACATGCCACCATAGTCACAGGCAGGTCAGCCATGACCCAGGAGCCTGTATGTGTTAGAGGGTTTGTGACACTGTATGACAAAGTTCTGTGGACAAACTTACCCATTCAACAGAAATGCAATGGTTCATTGGATCAGTCTAAAACTTTGAACATACACTGCTGCCATCAAGTGGCCAAAATCTAAATTGCACCTAACCTGCAATACTACATTGTGACGTTTCTCTTGCATTTCAAAGATGATGAAAAAAACTAAGCAAAACAAAAGTTATTTTACCAGATCTATAGTGTTATATTCTCCTAAGTTACTTTCACATTTCCACAAACTTCAAAAAGGGTTTCATTTCAAATGGTATCAAGAATATGCATATGCTTGCATCAGGTCCTGAGCTACAGGCAGTTAGATTTGGGTATGTCATTTTAGGTGAAAATCATACCGCTTGACTTATTTCACATTTTATTGTGTTACCGCCTCAATTCAAAATGGATTAAATAGATTTACACACAATATCCCATTGTCAGGTTTTGGCCAGGATTGTTCCAGTTTTGGCCACTAGATGCCCCCATGGTGCTTTTTTGACCCTTTTGTTTTCCCTTGTTTCCAGTTATTATTTGCACCTGTGCCTCGTTTCCCTTGAATGTATTTAAACCCTTAGTTTTCCTCAGTTCTTTGCTCTGTGTTTGAATGTTAGCACCCAGCCCTAGCGATGCTGTGAACATTTGATGCTCCAGTTGGACTCTCCAGTTGGACTCTCCAGTTGGACTCTCCAGTTGGACTCTCCAGTTGGACTCTCCAGTTGGACTCTCCAGTTGGACTCTCCAGTTGGACTCTCTTGTGGTACTCTGTTTTTGTTCTTATTTATTTATTTTTGATTATCTTTTTAGGCTTTTCTGCTGTACCTACCACCTTGTGGATTTACCTTTTGACTTGGAGGATTACCTTTTTCTCTTGGAATTACTTTTGACGTTGTGGATTTATATTTTTGCCTGAACTTTCTTTTTTACTTTATTAAAACACCGTCTCAAGTACTGCTGTGTCTGCCTCATCTTCTGGGTTCTGCCGACTATTAGTGGCTCAGTTTGCTAAGTGACTGTTTCTCACACCGGAGACTCGAGTTCGTTACCGTGTCCTGACACCCCATAATTACAAAAGTGAAAACATATTTTCAGATTTGTTTGCAAATTTATTGAAAATTAAATACAGAAATATCTCATTCATTTAAATATTCAAACCCCTGAGTCAATACATGTTAGAATCACCTTTGGGAACGATTACAGCTGTGAATCTTTCTGGGTAGGTCTCTAAGAGCTTTGCACACCTGGATTGTACAAGGTTTTCACATTATTATTAAAAGAATTCTTCAAGTTCTGTCAAGTTCATTGTTGATCATTGGTAGACAGCCATTTTCAAGTCTTGCCATAGATTTTCAAGCAAATTTAAGTCACAACTGTAACTAGGCCACACAGGAACATACAATGTTGTCTTGGTAAGCAACTCCAGTATAGATTTGGCTGTGTGTTTTAGGTCCTGCTGAAACGTGAATTGGTCTCCCAGTGTCTGGTGGAAAGCAAACTGAACCAGGTTTTCCTCTGGGATTTTGCCTGTGCTTATAGCTGTATTCCGTTTCCTTTAATCCTAAAAAAACTCCCTTGCCGATGACAAGCATACCCATAACTTGATGCAGCCACCACCATGTTTGAAAATATGAAGAGTGGTACTCAGTGTTGTGTTGTATTTGCCACAAACATAACTCTTTGTATTGAGGACAATAACTTAATTTCTTTACCACATTTGTTCCAGTATTTCTTAAGTGCCTTGTTGCAAACAGAATGCATGTTTTTGAATAATTGTATTCTCTACAGGCTTCCTTCTAGGTTAGTATTGTGAAGTAACTACATTACAATTTTGTTGATCCATCCTCAGTTTTCTCATATCACAACCATTCAACTCTGTAAATGTTTTAAAATCTTTAATGGCCTCATGGTGAAATCCCTGAGCAGTTTCCGTCTTCTCTGGCAACTCAGTTAGGAAGGACCCCTGTATCTTTGTAATTACTGGGTGTATTGATACACCATCCAAAGACTAATAACTTCCCTATGCTCAAGGGGATATTCTTGTTTTTTTTTTACACATCTACCAATCTTATTTGCGAGGCATTGAAAAACCTCCCTGGTCTTTGTGGTTGAATCTGTGCTTGAAATTCACTACTCGATTGAGGGACCATACAGATAATTGTATGTGTGGGGTACGGAGATGGGGCAATCATTCAAAAATCATATTAACCACTATTATTGAACATGGAAGGAGTACATGCAGCTTATTATGCAAATTGTTTAGGACATTTTTACTCCTGAACTTATTTAGGCTTGTCATAACAAAGGGTTAGAATACTTATTGACTCAAGACATTTCAGCTTTTCATTTTTTATTAATTTGGAAACATTTCTAAAAACATAATTCCACTTTGACATTATGGGGTATTGTGTGTAAGCCAGTGACACACAATCTCAATTTAATCGATTTTAAATTCAGGCTGTAACACACTAAAATGTGGAAAAAGTAAATGGGTATGAATACTTTCTGAAGGCATTGTACTTGACACATCCATACTGAGGAAATAAATTGCGTTTTGAGAGGACAGGTTTTTCTCTATGTGAATAAAAATCACGGACACTGATTCGAAGGGGCACATTCTATAGAACACAATCTGAAATCTGCTTCACTGACTAATTTGTATAACTTTGCCTCAGGCTTTTAATTTTCTCTAAGGTTAATTAACACTGTTCCGGTGTCTGATTACTTTCGGTATCTTGTCATATGTTGGTGTCCTTGTTAAAAACGACACCCATTAAAAGGATGAAACAAAAACCAGACAATTTGCAATCTGACGTTTGCCAGCTTGACAGTACATTGTTGTACATGATAGCGTAACAGTTTTGAACATTGCCACATTTATATATTTTAGTGTAAACATAGACACTGCTTTGTCATTTCAAATTACCTGAGGTGTTTTTGAATGGATAAGAGAATTATATGACAAGAAAAGGTTGAGAATAAATCCCACTAATTAGTATAAGTGAAAGAGAACATAGCATTCCTACTGTGTACCATGTTGCCACTAATGTTGTTGCATTCCGCAGCACATTCCAGCATCAAATCCCATATGTATCTGTATCCACTTCACTAAAGAAAGCTTCAGAGTTGCGTCTGGCCATAGACTCACAACAACATTATACAAAAACTCATAACAACAAAAAAAACAGCCCAGACTCATTAGTATCTCCAATGATTTCTCAACAGCTATTCCATGCTATGCAGACCAGTAAATGATGCATTAAACCTAATTTATACAAACAAATGACTATAGTCTACATTGCTTGTCATTACTCACAGATAATCCAATCAACTCCCATCAAGAAACACTGACATAAGTCATTTTTAATACCTTCAAACTAGACAAAAAATGTGAGTGAAAAAAACCCTAGTCTGAGTCAGACCTCAGTAAAGCTGAGAGAATGTGTGTGTGGGGGGGTTGATGAAGGCATCACAACCGAAACCTTGATGTAATGTAACAGTGAAATAAATCACACCGCAATAAAGAATCAGAGTACGACTTTCATGTTTTCATGTGGAGTTTGATACTCACTGGCTTGCATAAGTTGCCCCTGGCGACCAAACACCTGGGAGAAGGTGGTGCTGCTGAGGGTGAGTATGTCCTCCATGGCTCAGGTCTTCAGGGGGATGGTCCTCCTGCTGTACCCAGGGAGGGTGTGCCGTAGGTGAGCCTGAGATGCAGATTGAAAGTGGGTCACGACAGAGCTCCTTTCCTTCACTGCTTTCACACTGGGGTCTGAGAGACACAAGCTCCCGTCTGGTTTACAGCTGCTTCAGACTGGTCTGAAATCAGTGCTGTTTCGCTGTGCACCTGCTGCTGTGTGAAGTACCGCTTTTCTTCATCTGTTCTGAGATCTCTGCCGTCTTCTTCTCCTTCCTCGTTTGTACCTCTATGAGCCGCTGCTTCAGAGTGAGTGCACAGCTAAGAAGGCATGAAGAGAAAGAGACTAGAGAACCCTGCTGCAGTCAGCAGACAAACACTCCTCTCTATGGTCTCTGCTGAGAGAAACTCAGAGAACATGTATAAGGAGAGAGAATATGAGTGTGCGTGTGTGATCACCTCTAATGTTTATGCTGCTGCTGCTGTTATTTATCTCTATCTCATCTTCATTTATTACTCTTCTTCTGACAGTCTCTCGAGCTGAGCTGAGCAGAAATACTGACCGGCATCCTATATACATAGCGATGGCTACTCCTGTCTCAATCCACATAGCCAATATCTCTCTTTCATTCTCTCTCAACATTTAGAGGCACTCAATATTAGCTACAAGTACTTAGTGCAAATATATATGAGAAAACAATTGGCATTTTAGAAATACCTATATTTACAGAGTCTTCAGAAAGTATTCATACCCCTTGACATTTTCCAAATTTTGTTGTTTACCAAATGGGAATAAAATGGATTTAATTGTAATTTTATGTCAACGATCTACTCAAAATATTCTGTAATGTCAAAGTGGAAGAAAAATTTGAACATTTTTTAAAGTATGTATGGAAAATAAAACACAATAATATCTTGCTTATATCCTGAGTCAAACAATGTTAGAATCACCTTTGGCAGCGATTACATCTGTGAGTCTTTCTGGGCTTTGCACAAAGTCTTAAAGAGCTTTGCACATCTGGATTGGACAATTTTATCCCATTATAATTTTTTTAAATTCTTCAAGCTCTGTCAAATTGGTTGTTGATCATTGCTAGACAGCCATTTTCAAGTCTTGCCATAGATTTTCAAGACAATTTTGTAACACAACAAAATACAGAATTTGTATATGGTTGTGAATACTTTCTGAAGGCACTGTATGTCTGTTACATAGGCAGGAGACACATTTTATTTTCATCACACAGAAAGTCAACAAAGTCTGTGTTTTTCTTTACATCCGTTGCGAATGACAACAGTTCCTCTCTCAATTCTAAAAATCTTTGAAACACTCTTTCCCTTGATAACCACCAAGCCTCGGTGTGAAATAGCAAATGATCATGCTTTGATCCCATATCTCCACACAGTTTTGCAAACAGGTAGTTTGCCTTCTGCAGTAGGCCTATATTTCCGAGTTCTGTGCTCAGCTGTTTTGCCACCAGTTGCTCTCCGTGTATCATACAATGTGTCCATGTGGCAGAGGGAGGAAGACACATTCATAACTACGTAGTGGGGAGGAGGCCTGCCCGCCGTCCCGCCATAGATGGAGCCCCATCTGTGTAACAGCCATTAGATTCCATGGAATATGTTTTTCGTCAATATAGCCACGCAGCACACTGAACGGGATGTTCAGGAATCATGTGCGGTTTCCTCCTCGGGAATCGTGAGACAGAACAATATGTCCTCGTAAATAGCATCCCCCGACATGTATAGCAAACAAAAGTCAATGCATGGGCATCTTGGCCCTCACAGCTAACATCCATTTGGAGAGCATAAGCTGGGGAGTTTTTGAGTAGTTCGGTCAGAGTTTTTTCTTGATTGCTAGCAATGGCATCAATTCTTATTTTCGCAGTGTTATCTGACAAAGATATTGATTAAGTTTATATTTCTTTGCCTCCCCACACTTTATTTCACCATATAAATTGCGGCCAGTAATATTAAGGCACATTCATTCTACAGTCTTCTACTGTGTGTGTGTTTTGAAGTTTAGGAGTCAGGATTTGGGGCAGCCACCTCTCAATAGAAGTAGGTGTATAAACAATAACTTTATACTATATTAATTTAACAATATGTTTGTTATTGCCTTAGAATGAATTAGAACATATGACGATGCAAATAAATTTCCTAAGTTTGGAGACTTAACTATTTTTTGTAATCGTTTTCTGGGAGATGGGACTGTAATTTGCACCACTTCCGTAGAAAAATAACTCTAGGTCATAACCTCGAAAAATGTATTTCCAGTCACTGTGACCTTGACCTTCTGCCAAGGACATATTCTTTAGACATTTGGAGTCTGTCCAATGGCCTTGCTTCTTTGTGCCAAATATGATCAAAGTACCTTATGTAAATTCTGAGATAAATAACCACTTATTCAACTGAGAAATGTGTTTCAGGTGATTCACTATTCAATAATGATTCAATATTTCAGTGGGTCTGAGGCCATATAGTCTAATGTTACATATTTTAACCAATCATTGTAAAAGAAAATGCAATTCGGGCTGCTGTAATATTCACAAAAGGTCAAGGCCATAGTGAATGAACATATTTAGGAAGATGCTGAAATAATCAGCATTTTCTACTTTATAATAAGCCTTTGTGCCAAATTTGATTGAAATGGGTTCCGTGTGTATTGAGGGAATATAGGGTTGAGGGACCATAGATTGAGGGAAGATAGGGCTGAGAAAAGTAACTGGAAAAAGTACATACACCACCACCTACTGCACTGGACAGGGCCTGAAACAAATGTTTTGGTCCACCAGCCACTGTGGCAGGTATACTGAACAAAAATATCAACACAACATGTTTCATGAGCTGAAAAGAAATAAGCTTATTTAGCTCAAATTCTGTGCATAAATTAGTTTACATCTCTGTTATTGAGCATTTCTCCTTTGCCAAGATAATCCATCTACCTGACAGTTGTGACATAACAAGAAACTGATTAAACGGCATGATCATTACACAGGTGCACCTTGTGTTAAGGGACAATATAAAGCCACTCAAAACATTGCAGTTTTGTCACACAACACAATGCCAGCGATGTCTCAAATGTGTAAGGAGCTGCAATTGGCATGCTGACTGCAGGAATGTCCACCAGAGCTGTTGTCAGAGAATTTAACGTTAATTTCTCAACCATAAGCCACCTCCAATGTTGGTTTAGAGAATTTGGCAGTACGTCCAACCGGCTTCACAACTGCAGACCATGTGTTTGGCATCATGTGGACGAGCGGTTTGCGTGATCATAGTGCCCCATGGTGGTGGTGGGGTTATGGTATGGGCAGGCATAAGCTACGGACAATGAACACAATTGCATGTTCTTGATGGCAATTTGAATGGACAGAGTTTGGGATGCTCTGGATCAACATGTACGACAGCGTGTTCTAGTTCCCGCCAATATCCAGCAACTTCACACAGCCATTGAAGAGAAGTGGGACAACATTCCACAGGCCAGAATCAACTGCCGGATCAACTCTATGTGAAGGAGATGTGTCGCGCTGCATGAGGCAAATGGTGGTCACCCCAGATACTGACTGGTTTTCTGATCCACACCTTTACCTTTTTTTAAGGTATTTGTGACCAACAGATGCATACTGTATCTGTATTCCCAGTCATGTGAAATCCATAGATTAGGCCGTAATGAATATATTTTCATTGAATAGTTTCCTTATATGAACTGGAACTAAGTAAAATCTTTGAAATTGTTGCATGTTACGTTTATATTTTTTTTCAGTGCATCATTGAAGCCTAGTTTGTCAACCCATTGTAATGATGAGAACTTCCAAAAGGTGAAGACAAACGCTTATGCAGGGAAGACGGGTCCACAGCTAACGTGCACAAGGGCTGATTATTCCACTTAACTAGGTTGGGTTGACTTTATGCCTTTGTTTTTTCCCAATTATTATAACCCAGTGTTGGTGTTCATAATCAGAGCTGAGTGTGACTGTGTCATTTTTATAAAAACACTTAAAATCATGCCTCTCATTTTCATATTCCCATGCTCTATGGCAGGTAGATTTTTAGAATTGATTGTTACAATATCTGTGTTTATGCATGTACAGTTGAAGTCGGAAGTTAACATACACTTAGGTTGGAGTCATTAAAACTCATTTTTCAACCACTCCACAAATTTCTTGTTAACAAACTATAGTTTTGGCAAGTCGGTTAGGACATCTACTTTGTGCATGACATACGTAATTTTTCCAACAATTGTTTCCAGACAGATTATTTCACTTATAATTCACTGTATTATAATTCCAGTGTTTCAGAAGTTTACATACACTAAAGAAAAAAACTGTAGACCTCCACAAATCTGATTCATCCTTGGGAGCAATTTCCAAACGCCTGTAGGTACCACTTTCATCTGTTCAAACAATAGTACCCAAGTATAAACACCATGGGACCACGCAGCCGTCATACCCCTCAGGAAGGAGACGCGTTCTGTCTCCTAGAGATGAACGTACATTGGTGCGAAAAGTGCAAATCAATCCCAGAACAACAGATGCTGTGAAGATGCTGGAGGAAACAGGTACAAAAGTATTTATACCCACAGTAAAATGAGTCCTATATTGACATAAACTGAAAGGCCGCTCTGCAAGGAAGAAGCCATTGCCCCAAAACCGCCATAAAAAAGCAAGACTACGGTTTACAACTGCAAATGGTGACAAAGATCGTACTTTTTGGAGAAATGTCCTCTGGTCTGATGAAACAAAAATAGAACTGTTTGGCTATAATGACCATTGTTTTGTTTGGAGGAAAAAGGGGGAGGCTTGCAAGTCGAAAATTACCATCCCAACAGTAAAACATGGGTTGGCAACATCATGTTGTGGGGGTGCTTTGCTGCAGGAGGGACTGGTGCACTTCACAAAATAGATGGCATCGTGAGGAAGGGAAATGATGTGGATATATTGAAGCAACATCTCAAAACATCAGTCAGGAAGTTAAAGCTTGGTCGCAAATGGGTCTTCAAATGGACAATGACCCCAAGCATACTTCCAAAGTTGTGGCAAAATGGCTTAAAAACAACAAAGTCAAGGTATTGGAGTGGCCATCACAAAGCCCTGACCTCAATCCAATAGAAAATTTGTGGGCAGAACTTAAAAAGCATGTGTGAGCAAGGAGGCCTACAAACCTGACTCAGTTACACCAGCTCTGTCAGGAGGAATGGGCCAAAATTCATCCAACTTATTGTGGGAAGCTTGTGGAAGGCTACCCAAAACGTTTGACCAAGTTAAACAATTTACTGGCAATACTACCAAATACTAATTGAGTGTATGTAAACTTCTGACCCACTGGGAATGTGATGAAAGAAATAAAAGTTGAAATAAATAATTCTCTCTACTATTATTCTGACATTTCACATTCTTAAAATATAGTGTGATCCTAACTGACCCAAGACAGGGAATTTTTACTAGGATAAAATGTCAGGAATTGTAAAACACTGAGTTTAAATATATTTGGCTACGGTGTATGTAAACTTCTGACTTCAACTGTATATTGATTGATTGATTGAAAAATGACACAGTCACACTCAACTCTGATGATGGACACCAACACTGGGTTTCTTTTACACTCTACTTAAAAACTGATCTGGGACCTTTGCTATTACACTGCTGCTACTTGCTGTTTATTATCTATGTATAGTCACTTTACCCCTACCTACGTGTACAAAATAACTCGACTAACCAATTAACCCCGCACATTGACTCAGTACCGGTACCCCCTGTATATAGCCTTGTTATTTTTATTTTTATTGTGTTACTTTATATTTAAATTTTACTATTTTTACTTTAGTTTATTAACTACATTTTTTGTTAACTCTTTCTTGAACTGCATTGTTGGTTAAGGGCTTGTAAGTAAGCATTTCACGGTAAGGTCACCTGCTGTATTCGGAGCATGTGACAAATAAAATTTGATTTTAATTTGATTGATTGATCTTATGCTACACACAAATTAATTGTAAAAAAAAGTATAATCTAATCCATTCTGTTAGCAGTTGGATTTATTGCACCCGTTACTGAGATGGTTGTTCCTGTTTTGATGGTTTGGGAACTCAGTCGGAGTCTCAATTTACTGTTGAGAGTTAGAATAGTAGAATACACAAGTTACAATTGGTTGTGCATCAGAAGTTTTCTTTTGTAATTTCAGTCACTGACAGTCACCAAAAAAATGTTTTGTATTTTTTTTAACCTTTATTTAACTAGGCAAGTCACTTAAGAACATATTCTTATTTACAATGACAGCCTTCCCCGGCCAAACCCTAAACCAGATGATGCTGGGCCAATTGTGCGCCGCCCTATGGGACTCCCAATCACAGCCGGTTGTGATACAGCCTGGAATCGAACCAGGGTCTGTAGTGATCCCTCTAGCACTGCTTTAGACCGCTGCGCCACTCGGGAGCCCAATTAGCCATGTCAACAATTTCTTATTGGTAAATTAGTCTAGCCAGCTGTCTAAACTTGTAGTAATCATGGGCGAATACCGACCAGGCATGTAGAGCATTGCATACTATGTCACATATGTGCAGATATGTGCACCACGTCATTGTGCTCTCTGCTGTGTGTGCATCTTGCTAGCTGTCACCCCAATGGGGAGGGTCTGTAGCTCATTGGCTAGAACTCGAATTGCTAGGGGGCTGGCATGGGGGAACATGGGGGAACATTTTGGGAAAATTGAGCAACACAGCTTCCAGAAAAACAGTCACTTTCAATCTAGGGATTTCGTGGCTAATTGAGGTAAAACAGTAATTCAGCTAATAGATTATGCATGTATGAACTTCACATTGACACATCCAGCCCAAAGCGGAGGTTTAAAAAATAATTAGTAGTCGCCACATTTCCAGAGCAGGTCTTTGACTTTAAAACGTACATTTTTCTTTACACTGTCAAGATGGGGGCATCAAAATGATTTGCCCGCAAGGTGGGGGGGGGGGGGGGGTACCCCAATCAAATCTCACTTTGGGCCTGCAAAAGGCTAGGCTCAGCCTTGGCTACTGGTATAAAGCATTTCCTTAATAGAGTTAAGTAGTTTAACTGCACAAATGGATTGAATGCACAAATCAGTTGACTGCATGTGTGGGTATGGATGTGGTTACGCAGACCTGCAAGCCACTGCACCCCCTCATGATGAGTTCAGATTTTTTTGTGGCTCCCATCCCCATCAAAGTTGCCCATCCCTGGTTTAGGTAGTCTCATTTATCAATCTTCCCTACCTTGAAAGTAATTCTGAATGTGGGTGGCAGGTGATTAAAAGTTCCAATTGTTGGATATCCTCACTCTATATGCAGGTTTATCTATATTATACCTTAACGCAGCGTTTTCCATGATTCTAGATTGTCTTTAGCCAATAGTGTTTAATTTTGAGTAGACTTTGTTGCCAGGTACAGGTGTAGGGCCTAGCCCACCTTCATTTAAACCGCAACGTCTTTAAATATGTTTCATAACAGCCATATTTAGGGCCACCGGTTTGCAGTCTTTCAAATACAGTTAGAAATTGACCCCAACACTAGTGGGCTGCCTTTGTTGTACAGTACACAGTATTATGTCACTAGATGGCGCTCTAGACTAATAATTAATATTTCTGTATAAGACATTTTTACAGACACTTTTCCAAGACCTGTTTAGTCATTATTAGTTCATCACCCATTTCACCAAAATAATGAAGATAGTAAGATATGACATCTGGTGGAACCCGCCCATGATTGTCTTCTATGAATCACAAAAGAAAAACAGTCAAATCTAAATCAACAACAAAAAAAATCTATATAACTGAATTGTTACAACAAAAAATATTGGGGTTTCTCACACAAGAAACAAAAATGATTTAGTTCATATGTAGTTTATAAATCTTTAACACTTAATCTTTAACTCATTGGTTCAAATAGTGTGGTTTTGGTGCAATGTAATACATTATTGCTGTTATTATACATTGACATATTAGCTCACTATTTGACATGCACCAAAATGATCATTCCACAATTTGTATGACTTATGTTTGAGTTAAAACTATGAATCAGTTATTATAAACTACATGTTGACTAAAACTGTTTATTGACTAGTCTAGGATAAAACCATAACAATCCCCTTAGGGTACCCCTAGGGATAAAGTAACATCTAACATTGATTGCAGCCATGAGCTTTATGGCTTTATGAAGCACAATTAAAGGGGCATGACCTTTCATTTCATGTCTTACAATCAAATTCACTTCAAAAGGCACACACACTTTTAAAAGGTGTCTTGTGTATCTTACAACATTTACAACAAAAGTCTAATCCGGGCATCTCAGTGATTCACAGTTGTTAGTCTATTTTGCAGAACTTGAATGTAAGAAATATCATCATTCCATTCAGCAGTGTCTTGCTCTGCTCACATTGAAGGATGAATGTGTTCCTCCTCGGAAGTCTGATTGGTCAGTGGAGCTGGCCAGGCTGTTTTGTCCATGATGGATGTGATTCAGCTGGAAGAGGTAGTGCTATTGAACGAAGGCGAGAAAGATGTGTTTGTCTGTCTTGTGATTGTTTTGGTACAACTGACCTGGCTTGGTTCTTACATTGGTCTATTCATTCTGCAGTTCCACTTGTGTGCCTGTCCAGTCTAGAACTTAATCATCCATTTTCAGAATTCTACAAGAAACAAATCTCATGCTATAAGACACCCAGAAATACCCTAAAAGTAACATTTAGACATATCCTAAAGTACTTCAAAATGGGGGCATCGGGAGTGCTAGGGGTGTCATATTGGTTGTGAACAATCAATAGTGTTGTCCTTATAAAGTCTGAATAAGGCGATTGTCTGAAAAACAATACATATCCAAATTCATTGAACACGGCCTGCAACAGCTCTCCA
Organism: Salvelinus fontinalis; assembly: GCF_029448725.1. NCBI lineage: Eukaryota > Metazoa > Chordata > Actinopteri > Salmoniformes > Salmonidae > Salvelinus > Salvelinus fontinalis. The sequence goes on from NC_074695.1 coordinate 39,525,735, forward strand.
CTCCCTCCCTTTCTCGGAAATAGCTCATTGTGAAGGCATCATTTCGCCCGTGATGATCACATGTGTTTTTAATCTGTGATGCACAGCAGCCAGTCACACACAAACCTATACGACCAGTCGATTGATAGACCATTTGTACTCTGTAAAATAAAGCTCATAACAGAGCATATTAGATATGTTTGTTTTTAAGCGTCGACAATAGCCTCCAAAAAATAGTATCGTTGAAACGGTTAGAAAAAGCCTACAAAGGAACGACTCTGACGTCCTCTACCAGCAAAACTATGCGAGATCTTTTTTTATTTATTTATTTCACCTTTATTTAACCAGGTAGGCAAATTGAGAACACGTTCTCATTTACAATTGCGACCTGGCCAAGATAAAGCAAAGCAAAGATCTTGTTTCTTGAAATCATATACACTATTGCTTTGCGAGGATAAGTAAGCTTCGGACCGTTACAGCAAAGATTACCTGTAACTAACCCAATATATTTAATCAGGGTCGTTTCCAATGAGAGCAAACGAAGGCAAGCAAGCATAGTGGGGAGAACAAGCAAGGAGGTGGACAGAGTTAAGCACGAGCTAGCGAGATCCTATTGGCGTAATTTAGCATGTAATTGCATATATTCGTTAGGGAACGCCTTTTCCGTGATTCGCCCTTGAAATCCTTCTAAACAACGACATTTCTTGAAACTTTGGCAAAGGGTCGAGTCTACAAAACGTAGTGCAATCTGTTCGTAACAGAATATAGTTTTGGGAACCAAAAATCCTATTGAGATCGAATGTTTAATCGATGAGAGAATTCGTTTCCCGCCACTGGACTTCCTTTCATCACCATATTTGGTGGTGAGTGGAAGCTCTAAACGGATGCTTCAGATGTATACATCCTGTGAGACATCTGGCTTCTTTCTATTTTTGTTTATAAACTGTCGACTAGAACTAAAGTATCGCATAATTGGTCAAATGCTAGTCTGTCCAGCAGAGATTTGCTGTCGATCAACGTTTCGATTAGGCTACAGCTAGCTAAGAAAACCAGTTTGACCATCCAATTGTTGAAGCTATGTTATAATTCCTTACATTTCAGTATCACAACATGGAGACAGAGGCGTTAGTATTCACCAAACCTCCCAGCACCCGGTCTGAACCGGTTCGGGTGATGCGCAAACTCGTGATACTGAGTCCCCCCCTCTGTGCTGTAGCTTGTATGACACGCACTAAATCACAGCATTAGCGCGCCCACGTTGGCCACACCCCTGTGTTAATTCACGCATTGTCATTGGCTCACATGCCTTGCGAGCCTCCACAGCGTCAGCATCCTGATTGGACAATAAAACAGATTGCACTCGTTCTCGTCCGGTTCCTCGGATTTCACTTTAGAACCAATGAAATTGTATAAAATACGCAAACTCCGCCCACAGAGCTAAACGAAAGCACATACTTCAGTGACCGTTGGTTTATAAACTGCGATTGGACGATTTTATGGCATAAACTCGATTATCATTGGCCATATATTGTCCGGGAACGAGGAAAATTGAGTTGTAAACGAGGCGCGTGCTTGAAGGAAAACGCAGGACTGAAAACAAGCGTGCACCTTTTCAGCACTGATCCTCGTGGATAGCGGTACAGGGCCATTCCACCAATTAATCAGACCAGACAAGCGTGGGGATACGAGCAGCATCGGTTTCGTCGACAATCATAGAGCTACCACAATTGTGTTATTCAGCCAAGCGGCTGCTGTGTTCACTGGATAGTAGCTGTTGAGTTCCATGAGCGGTGGATTCGAAGCAAAACGGCACAAGCTTTGTTTGCCCTAAGGGCTGCAAGTGCAAGGAGCCATAGCTAGTACTGCTACCAGTATTGTTTTTAGAAGGGGATAAACTGTGGTGCTCATTGTGATTCAGCGGGTTCTTGGATCGAAAGGGACCAGGAATAACGGCCTGCAAATGAAGGGAAGCAAGTGGAAATCGAGTAATTAATCGACCATTAAAAGAACAGCCGTAATCGTGGTGTTTGATTTTTTTAGCCACATTGCTTGTTCGTGTAGCTGCACTCTATTGTGTGAGCATCTTTGTATTATTCGCACCAATCTCTGACTAGGATCCCGCGCTATCGTTCGCCCGCCCGCCGCCCTCTCGGCCACAGCTGTGTGTATTCGGTACTATTTTCAATCGGCACGACACATTTTGATATAAATATGTATTCTCGGGTTTGGTTTGTGACCGACCGGCGTATCCACCAGGAGTATCCGCAAGTCCAGATCCTTCGGGCTCTGAAACAGCGATGCGCCGAGGAGGATGTTGAATTCCGCTCTCTTCTCATGGACCAAATCGTGCTCACCATCAGCGAGGGACAATTAGGCAAGTATCACTAGATTGAACTACCACCGTAATATTAGTCATGTCATTTTTCAACTGTTTTGAGTTTGGGTTTAATCGTGTATTCTTGTTTTCTATGGCGGGGTGTATTTCAGTGTAGTAGTATACTAGCGAGCCTAGCAGTAGCAGGTATTGTTCCGCACCGAAACACACACAACTTGCTAGCGCGAGCTGCTGGCTAGCTAGCTAACTCTGTGACGTGACCGCCTAACCCTATTTGTGGTTTTCTTTCGTCAATAGTTATTGAACCAAGCATGCAATGACTATTAGAATTGTATATTATGAACCAGGGAAGGATGGAAAACAATATTACATTTTTTGAATAATAATACAAAAGTACGTTTCAGATTTAAATCTTCAATAGCTCTTAAACAAAGTGTACCATGACTATGAAAATTATATATTCTATATCAGGGGAGGATGGAGAACAATCCACACATTTTATTTTGGGGGAATAGCCTGATTCAGAATATATGGTTGTCATAGTGATGGTACACTTAGTTTAAGAGCTATTGAAAGATTGCAATGTTTAATAAAATGTGTGGATTGTTGTTTAAGAGCTATTTAAGATTTAAATCTGAAACCTTACCCATGTTTTATACAAAATAAAAGGTTTTGATGGTTCTCCATCCTCCCATGATTCAGAATATACTACCTTTTTCATATTCATGGCATGCTTGATTCAATAGCTATTGGACGAGTGAACCGAATATTCACTATCAAAACCGAACATCCAATATAAAACTAACTTTACTTAGGTATAGCGCCAACCCAGTTTCCAGACACCCTGGAATAGTCAGACAGAGATACTCCATGATGCCAAGCCAAACAATTGCTAGATCGAATAGCTACTTTATAATATTCGTAGGTGGAAAATATTGTCTACATTACGGAAACGTATAAAACTAGCTAGCGTTATGCTGGATAGCGTTTGTGAACAAGTCACATTTTATTGGTCACATACACATAACGTTATTTAGCAGATGTTATTGCGCTACACCCGCATCGTAATACAAAGAGAGTGGCAAGCTAGTAGCTAACGTTAGTAGGTTGTGGGGTATTCTTCATGGGCCAGCACAGCTATGCTTTCTAACTTTAATTCAATAGAAGTATCTAATAACGTTAAGCAGTAGAAGAAGATGTAGTACAATTTTCATTGATTTGACTTGTAATTAGCTAAGTGACGTGTGTAGTGGGTTTAGCTAGCTATATTGATTCACTTTTAACTGTCTTCTCTTTTTTAAAATTTGAGTCGACACGAGTACAACAATTGCAAATACATAGGAGATATTGGAATTCTCACGAGGCGCTTGCATGCAGGGACAACAGACACAGGCATCAGAGCACAGACTCTAGCACTGATGGCTGGTGGTACAAGTCCAACAATAGCTACTATAAGTTTATCGCTAAACTGTTTGTCACATATTAATATCCTTGGTTGCTTGATTTGAAGAACGTGAGTACCCTTGTTGTGTGGAATTTGGTAGTCAGGCGTGAGCTTGGGTAAGGGAGGTGCATTTAGCTCAATGAGGTGTCAGGCTGTCTTATAGCACATCTTACATGATGGCATTGACTGAAGGGAGGGGGCAAGCTGACTCAGACCAGGAGGTGGGGATGGAGCTGTCTCTTTGACATGTGGCAGTGAGATTGGGAACGGCTTCCGAATCCAGAAGCCGCTTCCTCACGTGGGATGGAGCACGTACGATCTAGAAACTAGTGTACATTCTCCTCATCCTTCACGTAGGCTACATGTTGAATCTGTTACTCTACAGCAGTTGAAAAAAAAAACGTAGCTTACGAAATGACTTGCCTTACAAAATGGTGGTAAAGTCAAAGCCAGTAAGACACCCACTTCAACAATGGCCTACTTGGTAGATAGCCTAGTCTTCAATGCTGAATAATCTGTGACACACCCAGGAGGAAGAGAGGGTAGGACTATTGGCCAAAGCCATAACTGGAGCACAGCTGTGTTTTGTGTGGCCTGCCTTCTTTTTTCTCACAGTGAGTCATACATGCTCGTGACATGACAGGCCTTACAATGCATTGTAACCACATCATAATGCATTAGGCCTATACCTGCAGTGCTATCTAATAAACAGTATGCAATGACAGCGGGCGTGAAATGGTTCAGTATGTATCAGCCCTGTATTGTGTAAATAACTTTAGTAGCAACAGACCACGGGCAAAGTCCATTGTCATAGCCTGTTCCATGCAAAAGTGTTTAATGGATGCTCCACGTCCTCTGAACAGGCTATGTGCTCACTAACTTGTCTGGAATACCAAAGATGGACCTTCACGTAAAGAGGCCAAACCCAGTGATCAGCCAAAGGAATCTCACATCCCATGATTCAGAGATATCGAGTTGTGCGAGGTTGCACAGGTTACGAATCGACGCCGGATTCTTTGGCCTTCCACGTAGAGGCGACACACACACTTTTCACCACTAGATGAGAAATATAACACGTCCATAATATTATCGAAGGCAACAGGACACAGGATCTCTCGAGCCATGGCCAATTGAACACATTGTGATTTTCCACCACCACCAGTAATATGATGTAAGACGCATCAGTAATAGACCAAGAGCACAGTTCCCTATCTTTCCATAATCATAATCTTGGCACCGGAACACTGAGGAAAGACTCCCCATTGACGAACCATGCTGATCCATCAGTTTCAAGTTTTATTGTCTCACGCACAGGATACAGCAGGTGTAAATCAGTACAGTGAAATGCTTACTTGCGAGCTCTTTTCAACAATGCAGAATGAAAGTAATAATATAGTTAATTAGGAAAAAAATAAATACAAGAGAAGTAAAAATAAACACAAGAATGTAAGTTATATGCAGGTCAGTGCCAGTACTATTATTACAATGTGCAGGGATACTGGAGTGATTCAGGTAGGTATATACAGTGGGATCTATAATTACTGGCACCCTTGATAAATACTCAGCTATGTTGTTTGTTTCAGAAAATAAGGGGAAATTGTATTTTGTACTAATAGAATTGGTCAGAGAAAGATATTTTGTTTAACAAGTAATAAAAAAAATCTCAAACGTGGGGGGCAAAATTACCCCTGTTTTCATAATGACACTGAGCCTTTTCAAAATTATTTTATGATATTGGAGAACACATTGGGAAGGATCTTAGACCATTCCTCCATACAGAATCCTTCCAGATCCTTGATATCCTTCACCTGCCCTCTTCAATTCTTCACAGGTTTTCAATGGGGTTCATGTCTTGAGACTGAAAAGGCCATTGCAAAATTTTGATTTTGTGGTCAATTAACCATTTCATTGTTGATTTTGATTAGTGATTAGGGTTATTGTCTTGCTGGAAGATACACTTGCAGCCAAGTGTCAGACTCCTGGCAGAGGCTACCAGGTTTTTGGCTAAATGTCCTGGCTCAGATGCCACTGACCTTAACAAGGGCCCCAGGACCAGTGGAAGCAAAATAGGCCATAACATCAACGATGTTGACTATAGCACCGGTTCTGATCCAAGTGCCAATGCCTCCAGGCGGAGCTATGGTCAGATGACATGAAAATAGAGCAATTTGGACATGCACACCAGTGGTGGGTTTGAAGCATATGCAGAAAAGTACCTCATACCTATGGTAAAATATTGTGGTGCATCATCGATGTTATTGCGCTATTTAGCTTCCACTGGGCCTGTGGCCCTTATTAAAGAGTAACTATCATGGATTTTGTTGTTGTTGGGATAAACAGATGTTTTCGGCTTAGTTATAGTGAATCACGTCAATTCTGGTTTTCATTTTGACGGTTAGTTGCAAAAGTGATATATTTTGGGCTTTAAGTTGTAAATCTAGCTCGTTTTTTCCCCTAGCGGTTTGACTACATTTTAAAAAGTGATATATTTTGGGCTTTAAGCTGTAAATCTAGCTCGTTTTTCCCCTAGCGGTTTGACTACATTTTAAAAAGTGATGTAGAGGCACCTTGAGAAAGTTCCTCTAGTCTATGTCATCTCAAGGGAAGGGTTTGGTATGATATACACTCCCTTCTAGATCTGCTGGGTGGTACCACCACAAGGCTTACTATTAAAACAGGTGACAGCTCGCTTTACTTGGCAATGGTCTTGGTAAGTGGAGTGTGCCAATAATATATACTAAACGCAACATGTAAAGTGTTGGTCCCATGTTTCATGAGCTCAAATAAAATATCCCCGAAATTTTCGATACACAGAAAGGTTATTTCTCTCAAATGTTCTGCACAAATTTGTTTACATCCCTGTTAGTGAGCATTTCTCCTTTGCCAGAGTAATCCATCCACCTGACAGGTGTGGCATATCAAGAAGCTGATTAAACAACATGATCATTACACAGGTGCACCTCTGTGGCATTGTGTTGTCGCACAACACAATGCCACAGATGTCTCAAGTTTTGAGGGAGTGTGCATTTCAAATCAAAATCAAATTTTACTTGTCACATGCGCCGAATACAACGGGTGTAGACTTTACAGTGAAACGCTTACTTACAAGCCCTAACCAACAATGCAGTTTTATAAAAAAAACAAAAAAACATGTTATGATGAGAAATAAAAGTAACAAATATTTAAATAGTAGCAGTAAAATAACAACAGCGAGTCTATATACAGGGGGTACAGGTACAGAGTCAATGTGTGGGGGCACCGGTTAGTTGAGATAATTGAGGTAATATGAGTTATTAAAGTGACTATGCATAGATAATAACACAGAGTAGCAGCAGTGTAAAAGGGGGAGCCTGAGGACCCATGCCAAATCTTTTCAGTCTCCTGGGGGGGAATAGGTTTTGTCGTGCCCTCTCCACGACTGTCTTGGTGTGCATGGACCATGTTAGTTTGGTGATGTGGACACCAAGGAACTTGAAGCTCTCAACCTGCTTCACTACAGCCCGGTCGATGAGAATGGGAGCGTGCTTGTAGTTTCCTGTAGTCCACAGTCATCTCCTTTGTCTTGATCTCGTTGAGGGAGAGGTTGTTGTCCTTGCACCACACGGCCAGGTCTCTGACCTCCTCCCTATAGGCTGTCTTGTCAGTGATCAGGCCTACAACAGTTGTGTCATCGTCAAACTTAATGATGGTGTTGGAGTCGTGCCTGGCCATGCAGCCCCTCCTGTAAGGAGTACAGGAGGGGACTGAGTACACACACATGAGGGGCCCCCGTGTTGAGGAGAATGTGAGCCATGACCAGCCTTTCAAAGCACTTCATGGCTACAGACGTGAGTGCTACGGGTCAGTAGTCATTTAGGCAGGTTACCTTAGTGTTCTTGGGCACAGGGACTATGGTGGTCTGCTTGAAACATGTTGGAATTAGACTCAGACAGGGAGAGGTTGACAATTTGGCGTGCTGACTGCACGAATGTCCACCAGAGCTGTTGCCAGATAATTGAATGTTTATTTCTCTACCAAAAGCCACCTCCAACGTCGTTTTAGAGAATTTGGCAGTACGTCCTGTGCTGGCACCTCCACATCCGTCTGAGACCAGCCACCCGGACAGTACTTTTGTAGGGAAAAACTCATTCCTATGCTCTCTCAGGCCCCCATGGCTGCACTCCTGCACAGTCATGTGAAATCCATAGATAAGGGCCTAATTCATTTATTTTAATTGACTGATTTCCTTATATGACCTGTAACTCAGTAAAATCGGTGACATTTTTGCATGTTGTGTTTATATTTTTGTTCAGTATACTTTGCATGATGCTTCCTTAACTAGACTACTGTCACGCCCTGGCCTTATTATTCTTTGTTTTCTTTATTATTTTAGTTAGGTCAGGGTGTGACATGGGGGAATGTTTATGTTTTGTTAGTTTTGGGTGTTTATTTGGTAAAGGGGTTATGGTGTATAGTATATGGGTTTGTGTGGAGTACATGTTTCTAGTATTGTCTATGTATGTTTAGTTGTCTAGGAGAGTCTATGGTTACCTGAATGAGTTCCCAATTAGAGACAGCTGATTTCGGTTGTCTCTGATTGGGAGCCTTATTTAGGGTAGCCATAGGCTCTCATTGGTTGTGGGTAATTGTCTATGTCAGAACGTTTGTAGCCTGTCTGTCTATGCACAACGTTTGTAGCTTCACGGTCGTTTTGTTATTTTGTTTGTTTGTAATAGTGTTTTTTCGTTCCATGTTCATCTTCGTTCGTTTCATTAAAAGAGAAGATGTATTCTTATCCAGCTGCGCCTTGGTCCTCATTCTCTCCAGTACACGATCGTGACAACTACTGACTTTCCGCATATGACCTACCGTTTCATACACATACACGTTTCATACACATACACATGTGTTTTTACAGAATGTAGGCTATGCGGCTTACGGGTTCGTATTAATCATCAAAATAAATAGATGACAATGGTGGTCGTGTCAAATTGTTGTATTTTTTCCCAACTGCTATGATTGGTGGTGCAGTCCGTTAAGACAGTTCAATGGTGGTGAGTTCTAATCCCAGATGGGCAGATATACAGTACCAGTCAAAAGTTTGGACACACCTACTCATTCAAGGGTTTTTCTACATTGTAGAATAATAGACATCAAAAATACGAAATAACACATATGGAATCATTTAGTAACCAATAGTGTTAAACAAATCAAAATATTTTATATTTGACATTCTTCAAAGTAGCCACCCTTTGCCTTGATGACAGCTCTGCACACTCTTGGCACTCTCAACCAGCTCCACCTGGAATGCTTTTTCAACTGTCTTGAAGGAGTTCCCGCGTATGCTGAGCACTTGTTGGCTGCTTTTCCTTTACTCTGCAGTCCAACTCATCCCAAACCATCTCATTTGGGTTGAAGTTGGTTGATTGTGGAGGCCAGGTCATCTGATGCAACACTCCATCACTCTACTTGGTCAAATAGCCCTTACACAGCCTGGGGGTGTGTTGGGTCATTGTCCTGTTGAAAACAAATGATAGTCCCACTAAGCCTAAACCAGATGGGATGGTGTATCGCTGTGGTAGCCATGCTGGTTAAGTGTGCCTTCAATTCTAAATAAATCACTGACAGTGTCACCAGCAAAGCACCATCACACCTCCTCCTCCATGCTTCATGGTGGGAACCACACATGCGGAGATCATCCGTTCACCTACTCTGTGTCTCACAAAGACACAGCGGTTGGAACCAAAAATCTAAAATATGGACTCCAGACCAAAGGACAGATTTCCATTGGTCTAATGTTCATTGCTTGTGTTTCTTGGCCCAAGCAAGTCTCTTCCTATTATTGGTGTCCTTTAGTTGGGATTTCGACCATGAAGGCCTGATTCACGCAGTCTCTTCTGAACAGTTGATGTTGAGATGTGTCTGTTACTTGAACTCCGTGAAGTATTTATTTGGGCTGCAATCTCTGAGGCTGGTATCTCTAATGAACTTATCCTCTACAGCAGAGGTAACTCTGGGTCTTCCATTCCTGTGACGGTCCTCATGAGAGCTAGTTTCATCACAGCACTTGATGGTTTTTGCGACTGCACTTGAAGAAACGTTCAATGTTCTTTAAATTTTGACCTTCGTTTTTTAAAGTAAGGATGGACTGTCATTTCTCTTTGCTTATTTGAGCTGTTCTTGCCCTAATATGGACTTGGTCTTTTACCAAATAGGGCTATCTTCTGTATACCACCCCTACCTTGTCACAACACAACTGATTGGCTCAAACGCATTAAGAAGGAAAGAAATTCAATAAATTAACTTTTTAAGACGTTACACCTGTTACTTGTGCAAAACTGTCATCAAGGCAAAGGGTGGCTACTTTGAAGAATCTCAAATATAAAATATAATTTGATTTGTTTAACACTTTGTTGGTTACTACATGATTCCCAATGTGTTATTTCATAGTTTGGTGTCTTCACTATTAGTCAGAAAATATGTAAAAATAAAGAAAAACCCTTAAATAAGTAGGTGTGTCCAAACTTTTGACTAATACTGTATGTATTTTTTCTTCTTCAAATATTTTATTTACAATTTTCGTCCCGTGCCCACACACTTCTAATTTTTAAAGTGAAAGCATACCTGTAAGAGGGGTCACCCTGGTAGTACAGTAGATGTAGGTTTTATATTGTACCCAAGACCGATCTGTGAATTAAGATGTCCATTGGAAAAAGAGCCACCGTAGAGAGCAGTCTCACAACAACTCATTTGCAAATTGGAATGGGTCCAAGGTGTCTTAGATGATGGAGTTTATGTGAGCCGTGACCAGCCTTTCAAAAGCACTTCATAATTAAAGATGTGAGTGCTACAGGGCGGTAGTCATTGTGGCGGTTTTCCTTCGTTTTTGAGAGCAGGAATGGTGGTAGTCCGGTTGAAACATGTGGGGATTACAGAATGGACAAGGAGCGGTTGAAAATGCCTGTGAAGACGCCTACCAGCTGGTCTTCACATTTCGTGATGACGCGCCCTAGAACTCCGTCTGGCCCCACGGCCTTACGTGTGTTAACTCGTTTAAAAGACTTAGGCCTACTCGCGTCGGCCTCAGAGAGAATGAGATCACTCAGTCCTCCGGAACAGCAGGTGATATATATATATATATATATATATATATACACTGAACAAAAATATAAACACAACATGTACAGTGTTGGTCCCATGTTTCTTGAGCTGAAGTAAAAGATCAGACATTTTCCATATGCACAAAAAGCTTGTTTCTCTTAAATTTTGTGCACACATTTGTTTACCTCCCTTTTGGTGAGCATTTCTCCTTTGCCAAGATTATCCATCCACCTGACGGGTGTGGTATATCAAGAAGCTGGTGCACCTTGTGCTGGGCACAATAAAAGGCCACTCTAAAATGTACAGTTTTGTCACACAACACAATGCCACAGATGTCTCAAGTTTTGAGGGAGCATACAATTGGCATTGTCAAGTGTCAATGTGCAGCGGTTAGGACGGAGTCAGGTGCAGGACACAGAACTGAGTAAAAGACGTACTTTACCCGAAAAGAAACAACAAATATTTCCACGCAGGGAAAACACACCAGCTCACAGAAGTCTTGAACACTAAACAAAGAACAAACACGCACAAAACCATGTGGGAACCAGAGGGTTATATAGGGAATAAATATTAACGTAATGGGAACCAGGTGTGTACAATCAAGACAAAACAAATGGAAAAAGAAACGTAGATCGGTGGCAGTTAGAAAGCCGGTGACGATGACCGCCGAACGCCGCCCGAACAAGGAGAGCCACCAACTTCGGCGGAAGTCGTGACAAGCATGCTAACTGCAGGAATGTCCACCAGAGCTGTTGCCTGAGAATTAAATGTTAATTTCTCTACCATAAACCGCCTCCAACGTCGTTTTAGAGAAATCCATTTACATTGACTGATTTCCTTATAAGATTTGTTGTTCTGACAGGAGGACTGGAAGGTTATATGAACGTTTTCTGAATGTTCACATGGTACTATAAGTGCACCCACTCGCCCCAAATGAATGAACGGATTCATTGAGGTTTTCAATGTGCTCTGTGTAGTTCCCTTGGAAACCGAGACAAGTGATGTGGACACTGTCTTGGCCGGTGTGTCCTTTAATACTTAATTGTAGCATGGCTCGCTCAACGGCTGCACAATCAAAAGTGTGATTGGGGAGAAAAGTGTGTGTATGAATCATCCCCCGATTTGAATACTGAGAGTGGGGGGAGGGCTGACAGACTGTGCTATTCCTAAACAAACGCTTTCCACTTTTCAGAGTCATCCCCCGCCACACACACACTTTTTCACCACCGCCCCTGCAGTTCTTTATGCATACATCTCCAGCCTTTTCCATTTTTTATTTCTCTGACCATCGTTTGAACCAAAAATGACCTATGTCCTTCCCTTTTTCTGTGCGCTCCTTTTAGCATCAGAAGCCAGTATTTGAGAAGCCTGTCACCTATCCTTTGTTTGTGTGCCTCAGTCACTGCGACCTCTGTCGATCCAGCGTTGACGCTGTCGCTTTGGTGAGTGGAGATCTTAAGATGGCCGAAAAGCAGGTCACGGTGGATTGAAGAGTGCTGCGTCAGTGACAAGCCTCTCTCCTCCCTCCCTCCTTCCCCCGCTCCAACTCGCGTACCATCACCCCATCTGCCTCTCCTTATTGTTCTTTCTTCCCGAATTAAAATGGCTGGTTGTAGGCCAAAATGGACTGTTAGTTGCGAGTTCAAATCTCACAGTGAGTAACCTTGTGCACAATAAAACGTTCAAACACGCAAACTATGTCAATATAAATACTCATGTTTGTACACAATCTATAGATAGGCTATATACATAGCTATCTCTTGTATACCTTCTCAAACATGTGGTGCAAGATCATTCAGAGAATAGGTGCTGGTGGTACATCTTGTGTCCATGATTGTAGAAATCTCTTTTGTGTATTTAGGTTCAATCTCCCCTATTTGTGCTGATACCTTCCTATATTGGGAGCATGCAATGAACTGTAAGCTGTATTAAGTACACTGCTGGGGATCGGTGCTCCACCAGGGGCGACGAATCTTGGCCCTGAGGCCAGAGAAGTTGGCAGTGCCACGGGGGAGCATGAGGATGTGGGCAGGTTGTGATGTGAGTGAGCGATGCAGGCAGGACCCAGTCCAAATGAAGCACTTACACCACTAGGCTACAGTACCCTACCTGGACCCACGCCTCTGCTACTCACAGCCAGCTCAGAACTCGTACATCCAGAGCAGCTCCATAATGACGAGCTGCATACACAAACACAGTAGTATCCGATCGCAGCTAGACTAGGCACTACATTTTTGGTGCAGTGGGAACAGATGTATGGGCGTGGCCTGAATGTTCCAAATGGGCACTAGCTACTCCTAGGTTGTCTGGGCTTCTGTTGTGTGATACAGACAAAGCCAAGCCACTGTCGCTACCTGAGTTGCTCAGAAAAATTTTGATGTTTCCGTTGGCGTTCATGAGTAAAAGTGTAGCCTGCATTTCCATATCGGTAGAAGATTGCGAAACCTGTCTGTGATCAATCAATAATTGCCAAAGCTGTCTATATGAAGCTATGTGATGTGACATTGGGAATATTTTAAGATAGAGGCCTCTCTTTTCTCTCTCCCCCCCTCCTTTCATCCCCAGGTCTGCGGGTGGAGCAGGAGGTGGTGACATCATACCCCCAGGTGGCGGTGGTGCGGGTGCCCACCCCCTGGGTGCAGTCGGACAGCGACATCACGGTTCTGCGCCACCTGGAGAAGATGGGCTGCAGGCTTGTCAACCGGCCCCAGGCTATCCTCAACTGTGTCAACAAGTTCTGGACCTTCCAGGAGCTGGCCGGCCACGGGGTCCCCCTCCCGGACACCTTCTCTTACGGTGAGCTCCAAAGCTTGGTCCATATTATTTCTGATTCTTGAGCTTAGAAAACCCATAATCCCTTGACTTTTCGTGTTGTGTTGATTACATCCTTGATTATAATGATTTGCTGAAATGTATTTCTGTAACTGAAATTGGATAACTAACTACACTGAACAAAAATATAGAAACGTAACATGTAAAGTGTTGGGAAAATGTTTCCAGAGCTGAAATAGGAGATCCCAGAAATGTTCCATAAGCACAAAAAGCTTATTTCTCAAAAATGTTTCTCCTTTGCCAAGATAATCCATCCACCTGACAGGTGTAGCATATCAAGAAGCTGATTAAACAGCATGATCATTACACAGGCGCACCTTGTGCGCTGGACAAAAAAAGGTCACTCTAAAATGTACAGTTTTGTCACACAACACAATGCCACAGATGTTTCAAGTTTTGAGGGAGCGTGCAATTCACATGCTGGCTGCAGGAATGTCCATCAGAGCTATTGCCAGATAATTTAATGTTCATTTCTCTACCATAAGCCGCCTTGAACATCGTTTTACAGTCTTATTCTAAAATGGATTCAATTGTTTTTTCCCCTCATAAATCTACAGTCGTGGCCAAAAGTTTTGAGAATGACACAAATATTCATTTTCACAAAGTCTGCTGCCTCAGTTTGTTTGATGGCAATTTGCATATACTCCAGAATGTTATGAAGAGTGATCAGATGAATTGCAAAGTCCCTCTTTACCATGCAAATGAACTGAATCCCCAAAAAACATTTCCACTGCATTTCAGCCCTGCCACAAAAGGACCAGCTGACATCATGTCAGTGATTCTCTCGTTAACACAGGTGTGAGTGTTGACGAGGACAAGGCTGGAGATCACTCTGTCATGCTGATTGAGTTTGAATAACAGACTAAAAGCTTCAAAAGGAGGGTGGTGCTTGGAATCATTGTTCTTCCTCTGTCAACCATGGTTACCTGGAAGGAAGCACGTGCCGTCATCATTGCTTTGCACAAAAAGGGCTTTGTGCAAAGATATTGCTGCCAGTAAGATTGCACTTAAATCAACCATTTATTGGATCATCAAGAACTTCAAGGAGAGCGGTTCAATTGTTGTGAAGAAGGCTTCAGAGCGCCCAAGAAAGTCCAGCAAGCGCCAGGACCGTCTCCTAAAGTTGATTCAGCTGCGGGATCGCGGCACCACCAGTACAGAGCTTGCTCAAGAATGGCAGCAGGCAGGTGTGAGTGCATCTACACGCACAGTGAGGCGAAGACTTTTGGAGGATGGCCTGGTGTCAAGAAGGGCAGCAAAGAAGCCACTTCTTTCCAGGAAAAACATGAGGGACAGACGGATATTCTGCAAAAGGTACAAGGATTGGACTGCTGAGGACTGGGGTAAAGTCATTTTCTCTGAATCCCCTTTCCGATTGTTTGGGGCATCCGGAAAAAAGCTTGTCCGGAGAAGACAAGGTGAGTGCTACCATCAGTCCTGTGTAATGCCAACAGTAAAGCATCCTGAGAACATTCATGTGCGGGGTTCCTTCTCAGCCAAGGGAGTCGGCTCACTCACAATTTTTCCTAAGAACACAGCCATGGATAAAGAATGGTAACAACACATCCTCTGAGAGCAACTTCTCCCTACCATCCAGGAACAGCTTGGTGACCAACAATGCCTTTTCCAGCATGATGGAGCACCTTGCCATAAGGCAAAAGTGATAACTAAGTGGCTTGGGGAACAAAACATCGATATTTTGGGTCCATGGCCAGGAAACTCCCCAGACCTTAATCCCATTGAGAACTTGTGGTCAATCCTCAAGAGGCGGGTGGACAAAGAAAGACAAATTCTGACAAACTCCAAGCATTGATTATGCAAGAATGGGCTGCCATCAGTCAGGATGTGGCCCAGAAGTTAATTGGCAGCATGCCAGGGCGGATTGCAGAGGTCTTGAAAAAGAAGGGTCAACACTGCAAATATTGACTCTTTGCATCAACTTCATGTAATTGTAAATAAAATTATTCGACACTTATGAAATGCTTGTAATAATACTTCAGTATTCCATAGTAACATCTGACAACAATATCTAAAGACACTGAAGCAGCAAACTTTGTGGAAATTAATATTTGTGTCATTCTCAAAACTTTTGGCCACGACTGTACACAACACCCCATAATGACAAAGCAAAAACAGGTTTTTCTAAATGTTTGCAAATGTATAATTTCTTTTACTGAAATATGACATTTACATAAGTATTCAGACCCTCTAATCAGTACTTTATTGAAGCACCTTTGGCAGCGATTACAGCCTCGACTCTTCTTGGGTATGGCACTACAAGATTGGTACACCTGTATTTGGGGAGTTTCTCCCATTCTTCTCTGCAGATCCACTCAAGCTCAGTCAGGTTGAATGGGGAGTGTCGATGCACAGCTGTTTTCAGGTCTATCAAGAGATGTTCAATCGGGTTCAAGTCCAGGCTTTGGCTGGGCCACTCAAGGACATTGAGACTTGTCTCGAAGCCACTCCTGCATTATCTTGGCTGTGTGCTTAGGATTGTTGTCCTGTTGGAAGATGAACCTTCGCCCCAGTCTGAGGTCCTGAGTGCTCTGGAGCATTCATCTTTCCCTCGATCCTGACTAGTCTCCCAGTCCCTGCTGCTAAAAATCATCCCCACAGCATGATGCTGCCACCACCATGCTTCACCGTAGGGATGGTGCCTGATTTCCTCCAGAAGTGACACTTAGCATTCAGACTAAAGAGTTCAGTCTTGGTTTCATCAGACCAGAGAATGTTGTTGCTTATGGTCTGTAGAGTCTTTTAGGTGCCTTTTGGCAAACTCCAAACGGGCTGTTGTACCTTTATCTGAGGAGTGGCTTCCGTCTGGCCACTCTACTATACATGCCTGATTGGTGGAGTGCTACAGAGATGGTTGTCCTTCTGGAAGGTTCTCCCATCTCCACAGTAGAACTCTGGAGATCTGTCAGAGTGACCATCAGGTTCTTGGTCACCTCCCTGACCAAGGCCCTTCTCCCCCGATTGCTCAGTTTGGCCAGGCGGCCAGCTCTAGGAAGAGTCTTGGTGGTTCCAAACTTCTTCCATTTCAAAATGGAGGCCACTGTGTTCTTGGGGACCTTCAATGCTGCAGAAATGTTTTGGGACCCTTCCCCAGATCTGTGCCTCAACACAATCCTGTCTCCTAGCTCTACAGACAATTCCTTTGACCTCATGGCCAAATGGTGGTCACTCCAGATACTGAGTGGTTTTCTGATCCATGCCCCTAAAAATTTTTTTTTAAGGAATCTGACCAACATATGCATATCTGTATTCACGGTAATGTAAAATACATAGAGTAGGGCCTAATGAATTTAGTTCAATTTACAGATTTCCTTTTACAAACCGTAACTCAGTAAAATCTTAGAAATGTGTTGTATGTTTATATTTTTGTTCACTATATTTAGTTATATACCTTTTAATGAGCTACCGCACCACTCTTTGCTGTTTCTGTCTATCAGTGCAGGGGCAGGTAATCAACAGGTACAGTATCTTTGTTCAAGTCAGTATGCACCCACACTTAAGACAGCTTGTAAGGAGTCGACTTGAGGAATCTCGGACAGTTCGTCCAGGTTCAATTGTTTAATTCATCGCGATGGAAGGGTTGCGCTTCAACCAATACCAGGGAAGCTTGAGTTTTTTTTTTACATGGCTTATATAGTGTCACATGATGCACTTCTTATTGGTCGGTACAGAACTACCCATACTTTAAATATGGCATTAACATGAGGTTAACAGAGAGCTGACTGACATGGTACTTAAAAACAAATGGTTCAAACTGGTCAACAACTCAACTTATCCCTTCCAGGAGAATGTGTCTTGCTCAGCAACCTTACTGCCCAGAATAGGCAGCGCTCTCTTCCAAATGAATTCCTCAGCAGAGTGGCCCTTTATAGCACAGACATCTAACCACAAGTGAAGGGTTAAAACACACACACACTCTCATACACACACACACACACACACACACACACATTACTTGAGATCTTCTATGGATATATATTGGACTATAATAACTAAGGATATACTGCTTCAAATCTCGATCTACAACATTATCACGAATCAAAAGTCCTTACACTCTACCGCAGATTGTACATAAAGCGGAAGACTACTAAATCAAAGCGGCTCTCTTTGTTCTTGGAGTGAGGGCAGTGATAATGAATTGGGTGCATCCTTGTATCGGAGATATGCCTTTTAAAATATTTTTATTAATTTTACTAGTAGGCATGTCAGTTAAGAACAAATTCTCATTTACAATGACAGCCTACCGGGGAACAGTGGGTTAACTGCCTTGTTCAGGGGTAGAATGACATCTTTTTACGTTGTCAGCTCAGAGATTCGATCCAGCAACCTTTCGGTTACTGGTCCAATGCTCTAACCACTAGGCTACCTGCCTTGCAGAGAATGATTCGCCAAGCATGCTTTTAAATGCACTTGAGTTGGTCTGAGTGTAGACGTAGTCTAGATATAGTCATGACAAACGGTTCTACAACCAGGATTAACATAAAAAGTCACCCGATAGTTGATCTTAAGAATCAAAACAGAAAGAGCATCTCACACCCAATCCCCTCTTCTATCATCATCCCTTTCTCCGACACAAATAATCTGTGTCATTTTGGGGTGTTTGTCACATTTTCCATGGAATTTCTTCCTTCTTTGCACTGGACAAAGCAGGATGTGTAAGAACACAGGCAGGCAACAGGGCCTGTACGTCCTAAGCCAAAGCCAGCGTGTTTTTGTTTTGTTGTTAGACTACATCAAATCCGACAGCGACTGGATTTTGATTTGTTTTTTTGCCACTGCAAAAATCGAATGCCGTGTGTTTTGGCAAGGGCAGCAGGGATAATCTTTCCCGAATAGCATTCCGAAAAAAGAGGCCAGGCAGACCAGGCGGTGCAGGGAAGCTGGAGCGCTTATGTAATGTGCCCCTCCACCTTCATGACTTTGAAAAGATCCCTCCCTCTTGCCACTCCCCTCCTCTGGCTCTTAACCCCGCCGCAGCAGCCAGTGACATGGTAGAACTGAGCTTTAAAGTGTATGTGCTGCTCTCACTCTCTCTGTGTCTCTCTCTTGTTCTCTCTCTCTTTTTCTGTCTCCCTCTCTCATTCTCACAGCAGTGTGGACGTGTGCTTTTTGAAAAAGGCATGTGCAGCTCACATCTGGTTCTCTGTTAAAACGCCAGACCAGAGACCGAGAGCACAGAAAAAATCTAAATGATCCTGTGTTTCCTTCTCGCTCAAATTTCAGTGTTCAATATTCCAAACAGTTCAGTCCCAGACAGAGCAAACTGAAGCAGAGCTCTCTCTCTCCAAATGACATTTAAATGTCAATAGTGTTCTTAATGGTCAATTGTATTAGAAGTATTATCAGATATAGTCACATGAAAAGTCAGAGACGATAAAACAGCCAAGTATAAACACAGAATGACATACCCACAGCAATCCTCTTCCAATGGCAATCATTTCTTATCAGCCACGAGTCATCCGTAAGGCGCAATCCATTTTGAAGGACCCCCAGCATCCCTTGTTTGATGAATTTATCTTGCTTCCCTCAGAGGGCAGATACAGGCTCTCCAAGTTTAAAACGAATATGTCTGAAATACTGTTAGTTGTGTACATATTGCTCTATTTATTGTTTTGGTGTGTATTATTGTCATGTGTTCAATGTGTTTTTACTACATGCTGCAAAATCAATTGCCACCCTGGGATAATAAAGACTACACTACACTAATAAAGACTACACTTCTTGCTTCACAAGTCACAACATGGATCCTATAGCAACAAACCCCATTCCACACGGTCAAATGACTGAGGTACACGGAGGGTTAATAGAGAGGGTTTGATCATTGGACAAATTGTAACATGTGTCTGTCTTGTGTGTTTTGTAGGAGGACACGAGAACTTCCGCAAGATGATCGACGAGGCGGAACCGCTGGGCTACCCCGTGGTGGTGAAGAACACTCGTGGTCACAGAGGTCAGTCTGACTGAGACCATCCCTCCCCTCTCTCATTGCTGTCTCTTTACAGCCCAGGCTTCTGTGTTTATGCAAACCTGTCTCTCTCTAATCCTCTTCCACCATTTATGGGCTTCCGGGTGGTGCAGTGGTCTAAGGCACTGCATCTCAGTGTAAGAGGTGTCATATTACCTGGTTCGAATTGAGGCTGTATCACATCTGGCTGTGATTGGGAGTCCCATAGGGCGGTGCACAATTGGCCCAGTGTTGACTAGGTTTGGCTGGGGTAGGACGTCATTGTAAATAAGAATTTGTTCTTAATTCACGTTCAAGGTCAAATATGCATTGTGGCCAGTGGCACCTTGGTCCACCTAATATAATTCGACAAAGGAGTGCTAATTGTTTGAGGAAAGCACCAAGTACGAAGCTTTGACAGCTTATTTAAACCCATATTAATCACGGTCCCTTTCTTTTCATATTTTATAGAAGGATTGCCAGAGACCTTTTTTAGAACCCGACCATTTTGGGAAGAGATTGACCCCGGGCTATTCCACAGGCCTACCGGCCCATCAACTATCTATTCATAGTCATTGACACTTGAGTTGGCCGTCCATTGTCTGTATGGATAATAGGCTTTGGGTAGGACAGGGCATAGACTATCAAGACAAGGCATTGTTAAGGAAAGTGACCATTGGTGGATATCAGCCAATGAGCCATTTCTTGAGCATTTAACAGGACTTAAGAATCAAATACCTAGCCAATAGCAATGCCAACGGGCAGAGTCGTTCCTTCTTTTCTCACATGTAAAGCTAAGTGATCCTCTTTGTTGAGTGTGTAATCTGGTTGGCTGGTTGACACTGGTTTTTAGTGAGTGTGCCCCCTCTCTATCTCATTGGACAGCTGTCTTGCTCCTGTTCCATGGGGCCTTGCTATGTCCTGTTGTTTGATCTCAGCTATGAGGTGTCATGGCTACCATTTTGTCCTGTCTGCGTGGTGTAAGCAACGCAACCTATTCGAATATCTCTACACACACCCCACCACACTCACATGCTCCTCTCACAGGTTTCCCTCCCTGGTCCCTTAGTCAACGCTGACCTGTGTTGGGGTTAGAGGACATGCCACTGAGCACGAGGACAGAGTCTGCACTAATTAAAATGGGCCCTGGCATTTTTGCTAGCCAGTGCGAGAGGCATTCTGCTCTCCCTACCATGGCTTCTCAGTCAGCGTCCCGAGTGTCTTGAAAGATGACTACATTTCAATTGTTACATGGCCTTTCATGTGAGAGGTGTCAGTGTTCACACTATCACTGTCAGCTTCAGAAAAGTACTGAAAGTACGCACAGTGTCTTTAGAAAGTATTCACGCCCCTTGACTTTTTCCACATTTTGTTGTGTGACAGCCTGAATTTTAAAATTGATTAATTTGAGCTTTTGTGTCAATGGCCTACACACAATTCCTCACAATGTCAAAGTGGAATTGTGTTTTCACTACATTTTTACAAATGAATTAAAAATGAAAATCTGAAACGTCTTGAGTCAATAACTATTCAGCCCCTTTGTTATGACAAGCCTAAATAAGTTCAGGAGTAAAAATGTGCTTAACAAGTCACATAATAAATATGTACAACTGACTAGGTATCCCCCTTCCCTTACAAGCCCTCAACCAACAATGCAGTTCAAGAAATAGAGTTAAGAAAAGATTTACTAAATAAACGTGAACATTTTTAAAATAAAAAAATCTACAAGTAACACGAGAAAATTACATAACAATAACGGGGCTATATACAGGGGGTACCGGTACCGAGTCAATGTGCGGTGGTACAGGTTAGTCGAGGTCATTTGTAAAGTGACTATGCATACATGTAGATAATGAACAGCGAATAGCAGCCGTGTAAAAACAATGTAAATAGTTTGGGTGGCCATTTGATGAATTGTTTAGCAGTCTTATGGCTTGTGGGGTAGAAGCTGTTAAGGAACCTTTTGGTCCTAGACTTGGCGCTCCGGTACCACTTGCCGTGCGGTAGCAGAGAGAAAAGTCTATGACTTGGGTGACTAGAGTCTTTGACAATGTTTTGGGCCTTCCTCTGACACCACCTAGTATATAGGTCCTGGGTGGCAGGAAGCTTGGCCCCAGTGATGTACTGGGCCCTACGCAATACCCTCTGTAGCGCCTTACGGTCAGATGCCGAGCAGTTGCCATACCAGGCGGTGATGCAACCTGTTAGGATGCTCTCGATGGTGCAGCTGTAGAACTTGTCTTTAACATAATCTTTTTATGACTACCTCATCTCTGTACCCCACACATACAGATAATTGTAAGGTCCCTCAGTCTAGCAGTGAATTTCAAACACAGATTTAACCACAAAGACCAGGGATGTTTTCCAATGCCTCTCAAAGAAGGGAACCCATTGGTAGATGTCTGCTTAAAAAAATTAAGCCGACATTCAATATCCCTTTGAGCATGGTGAAGTTATTAATTACACTTTGGATGGTGTATCAATACACCCAGTCACTACAAAGATACAGGCATCCTTCCTAACTCAGTACCCAGAGAGTAAGGAAACCGTTCAGGGGTTTCACCGTGACATCATTTAATGGCTGGGATTGGAGAAAACTGAGGATGGATCAACAACATTGTAGTTACTCAACAATACTAACCTAAATGACAGAGTGAAGAACGAAGCCTGTATAACAGCCTGTATAACAAAGCACTAAAGTAATATAGCAAAAAATGTGGCAAAGCAATGAAATTTATGTCCTGAATACGAGGTGCAGCGTGGTACGAGGTGCAGCGTGTTCATGCTTTTTTATTAAAAACCGAACACACAACAAAAGAACAACGAACGTAACGTCTTGAAGGCTCACCAGAGCTAACAAAAACAACATCCCATAACCTAAAGTGGCAAAACAGGCTGCCTAAGTATGATTCCCAATCAGAGACAACAATAGACAGCTGTCCCTGATTGAGAACTATACCTGGCCAAAACAGAGTCACAAATCATAGAAATAAAGAACATAGAATGCCCACCCCAAATCACACCCTGACTAAACCAAATAGAGACATAAAAAGGCTCTCTAAGGTCAGGGCGTGACACATTCTCCATATTTTCAAGCATAGTGGTGGTTGCATCATGTTATAGGTATGCTTGTAATTCTTAAGGACTGGGGAGCTAAAACTTGGTTCAATCTGCTTTCTACCAGACACTGGGATATCAAATTGTATTTGTCACATGCGCCGAACAGGTGTAGACCTTACAGTGAAATGCTTACTTACAAGGCCTTAACCAACAATGCAGTTTTATGATTAATAAATGTTAGGTAAAAAATAGATAAGAAATAAAAATAGCAAATAATTAAAGAGCAGCTGTAAAATAACAGTAGTGAGGCTATATACAGGGGATACCGGTACAGAGTTAATGTAAAATATTACATTTTGTGCACCAGCTGTTTACAAATATACACAGGCCGCCACCGGATATATACACAGAGTGGAAATGAATTCATCTTTCAGCAGGACAATAACCTAAAACACAAGACCAAATCTACGCTGGAGTTGCTTACTAAGAATACAGTGAATATTCCTGAGTTGCCGAATTACAGTTTTGGCTTAAATCTGCTTGAAAATCTATGAAAAGACCTGAAAATGCCTGTCTAACAATGATCACGAGCCAATTTGACAGCTTGAAGAATTCTTTAAAGAATAATGGGCAAATGTTGTGCATTCCAGGTGACAATCCCGAAAGACTCACAACTGTAATCGCTGCCCAAGTTGATTCTAACATGTATTGACTCAGGGTTTCAATACTTATCTAATCAACATATATTAGTGTTTTATTTAGGGCTCCCAAGTGGCGCAGCGGTCTAAGGCACTGCATCTCAGTGCTACAGACCCTGGTTCAATTCTAGGCTGTATCACAACCGGCCGTGATTGGGAGTCCGCCGTTAGGGTTTGGCTGGGGTATGCTGTCATTGTAAATAACAATTTGTTCTTAACTGACTTGCCTAGTTAAATAAAGGTAATATTTTTTTACGGAGTATTTTGTGTCGATCGTTGACCAAAAAAAAGACATTTAAATCCATTTTAATCCCACTTTGTAACACAAGAGAATGTGGAAAAGGTCAAGGGGTGTGAATACTTTCTGAAGGCACTGTGAGCAGAGTATTACATGGTCAGGAGGGCAATGGTCAGAGGAATGAATGAGGACTTTTGTGACTGAAAACCTTTGCTCACTTTCTGTTTAACTCGATCATTGTCCAGGCCATGAACTATCAATAGCCTAATGTTTCTTTTTCTTTTTAAAGCATCTTTGAGATTCTTGAGATGCAATGAAAAGTTCTACATTTCTCCCTACCCTCCACTCCTCAACAACCCCCCCCCCCCCCCCCCCACCCCTCTCTCACAGGAAAGGCAGTGTTCCTGGCCAGGGACAAGCACCACCTGGCTGATCTGAGCCACCTGATTCGCCACGACGCCCCCTACCTCTTCCAGGAGTACGTGAAAGAGTCGCACGGTCGCGACGTCCGGGTGGTGCTGGTGGGCGGCCGTGTCATCGGCTCCATGCTGCGCTGCTCCACCGACGGACGCATGCAGAGCAACTGCTCCCTGGGTGAGTGATGCTGGACAGAGGAGAGAAGGATATTATTCTTGGACAATTTGTTTTTTATTCTTCTTTATTAAAACCGACACGTTTCGTTCGGCATGTAGCCTTCATCAGGGTTTTACAGACAGAAAATAAATGAGGTGTATGTGATGCTGTTTATGTGATGCTGTCACCACAGTGTCTATAGACTGGTAATCGCTAGAGAAAACCAAGGTCAGAGTCAAATCTGTTTTTTTATGGAGTTCTAATCTCTCGTGGACAGATAAAACGTCAATAATCTGTCAAGGCTCACGTAGAATTATGTGATTACGAGCAGGAGTGTTGATTATTTTAATGAATCGGGATTGGGCGAAGACGGTGCTTAAACTGGTGCAGAGATTTTTAAGCCTGTGTGTGTTTGATAAACGGTTTCCGCTAGATTCCACAGCCACAAAGTCAAAATTGTCTGTTTTGTAAGAATGCATGACTACAAAATACCGGCGACGGGAGGGGTTTGGCCAAGAGATTCCGTGTGCGAGGGAGGAGATTTCGCTTCCTTCCTTTGCACAAAGGTAATCACAGTTAACGGCATTCCCCCCCAGAAGTAAATCAGAAAATTTGAAACTTTCTCACAGAAATGTACTTCTGAGTAACCGAGATTAATGGAGTACCATAAAACAAATGTTGCTTTGTTATGTTATGTTATTTTCAATTAATGAGAATTTCTTTAGTTGGTCAAGATTTTTTTTTATACCCTGAACGTGCTATTTCCATTAGTTTTGTTAATTTTGTGGTTCACAAGAGGATTCCAGTGGATTTTGCAGAGTCATAGTTTGTCTATGTTAGGAAACCACACCATATCATAGGGGACAGTAAGAGGAGCAGTGCACTTGAATTTGACCACAGAAGGACAATATAGTTAGTTGTCTTGAACGTGACTTTGTTATTGATGACAGACATGATTATGCTTGTCATAACATCTGCAGTTTTAGGCTAGCCGACACACTCATGTCTTGTGACATTTTGGGGTCATCGGTCATCAATTGTTCCACAGTTATATGACAAGTGTCACATGATGTTATAACAAGATTTGGTTTTGTCTTATGCAAGCATAGATTCTCAGTTGCTCTGGCTGGGTCATATAGTATATGATGTATGTGTTTGTCCATCCTATTTCTATCTATTTCGCAAAAATAAACACGAATAATTCCACATTTCACAAGACATCAAGAAATAGTTGTCCTGAGAATTGGTCACTGTTTTCTCTGTCCTTCTGTGATTCCTCGCTATAGAGGCCTCGGAATGTGAATAATGTCCATGTATGGCACACAGTGAACAGTCCACAGATAGTGGTGTGTGTGTGTGTGTGTGTGTGTGTGTGTGTGTGTGTGTGTGTGTGTGTGTGTGTGTGTGTGTGTGTGTGTGTGTGTGTGTGTGTGTGTGTGTGTGTGTGTGTGTGTGTGTGTGTGTGTGTGTGTGTGTGTGTGTGTGGTGACTGACGTCCCTTTCCGTTGTTCCCTTCTTTCCCACAGGCGGCGTGGGGATGATGTGCCCGCTGAGCGAGCAGGGCAAGCAGCTGGCGGTGCAGGTGTCCAACATCCTGGGCATGGACGTGTGCGGCATCGACCTGCTGCAGCTCAACGACGGCTCGTTCGTGGTGTGCGAGGCCAACGCCAACGTGGGCTTCATCGCCTTCGACCAGGCGTGCGGCATGGACGTGGCGGGCATCGTGGCCGACCATGCTCTCTCGCTGCTGCCCAGCCGCCTCACACGGAAGATGTCGCTGCTCTCGGTGGTGTCCAGCGCCAGCGAGACGAGCAGCGAGCCCGAGGTGTGCCCGGCAGTCAGCAGCGTGCTGCCCGAGGCCGTGTGCAACATGAGCGTGGGCTCTACTTCTAGCGAGAGCGACCCCGAGCTGGCCGATACCACCCCGCAGCCCCAGAGCCGCCAAGCTGGCCCCAGCCCGGTGCTACCCGACCTCCCCGACCCGGCCTACAACTTCAACACCCTCCTCGCCAACGAGATCAAATTATTGACTGAGTGAGCTGGACACAGCCAAGGCACGCACGCACACTCACACACACTCAGACACACACACACACACACACTTACAAACACACACCTGAACATTTGGCGGTGGACATTCCTGTTGCAGAGCACAAACACAAACTCCAATACACGTTACACAGGCAGGATGTTACATGCAAAAGCATGAGCTGAACAAACAAAAATGTAATGAAAAATGCCATGACCACATAAACTGACATGACGAACAGATGTAGACGCACGCGCCTTCTCATACTAACTTCCCCCATAAACACATAGAGATCTAAGGCTGCTCCCCTGACTCTTCTCCCCCACTGCAAACAACCCAGTTAGTTTACAACTGCAGTTGGTGGCAGAAGTGGGATCCAGAAGGTTAGCTGAATTACGGAATCTTTTTGTTTTCAATTGCTTTGTGAGGGTGAGTTGAGCAAGAGTGTTTTTTTGGGGAGAACCCTAAAGAGCGTTACATACACCAGCACATAGTCAACGGAAATCTGTCCATCCTATTGAGCGAGCACACACTACAGAACTGTATTTTGGAGAATGAGATTGATGCGTGGTCGTCGTTGTAGATCAACCACTGAGGACGTAGCCAGGCTTGATTTACTGTTGGTGAAATGAATTGTTTTGCATGGGATTTTCTCCATGACTGGGAGAGGGGTACACACAGAGGACTAGATAGACTGCCCACCAGCTCCATGTAGCAGAGGACAGACAGGTTACACTGTCACGGGGACTATTAAGTGCAGATTGGGGCCAATTCCATCTTCTACCTCAGTTAATTCTGGAAATAGGATGATTGAAAATCATCAAATACAAATCGTCATCACATTTCATTAGCATTAAATTCATGAATTGTCTGGAATCAAAATGGAACTTACCCCCCAACACTGACCAGGAGCTCCTAAACACCGGATCTATGGTCTGACTTCCCTTGCCCTAACTCTTAATTGAAGATGTCAGAACATCTTAGAGCTCATTAGAATAACAGAACTGACCTAGGACCATTGCTTAGGAGCACCTTGTATAGTAACAACACTACACTATTTCCTCTCAAGAGAATCCATCTAGAAACACATAAGCAGAGGTCAAGCACAATTGACCCAAAACCGAGCCTACAGTCACTCTGTTTTCAATTTCATGTTTTTAGGGGCTTCTTTTTATTCGCTTTAAAAAATAATAAAAAAAGCTTTTTACAGGAACAATAGTCAAACGGAGACTCTCTTATGAGACACAGTTTATTTTTCTTCATTTTATAGTTCTTGGGAAGAAAGTTGGATCCGTCTAGGAACAGTGAGTTACAGTGCGGAAGCTGTCACTACACCTACAAGAATAATATACCTCAAAACAGAACTTCTCACTGCCATAGAATAAACTACTTTGAGTCACACATATCTGCCAGCATCCTTGTGGTTTCAAGTGAGCCTTGACTTTACACGCTTTGATCCCTCCATAGGACGTAAATATAGTCAAGTAAATTGTTTGTAAATAATAATTTTAGAAGTGTCCATGCTTACTAGTATCGGGCTGATATGAAAATCCTAGGGGCTGAAATAACTGTAAACTTTCTAAACTTACACATTTTGGTAAGCTATTGTGTACAACAGATTGGTTTGTACAGAACATGCAATGTCAAAAATAAAGTTTTAACAAAGAACATGCGTGCTAACATTTCTGTGGATTTGGCTAAATGCGGTTAATCGGCCTAATGTTTTGGCCGATGACAAATTACTGTTTATTCTTCTCAAGATAGCTAAACTTCATAAACTTGTACAAATAAAATGCAAAACAATACTATCTTTTTTTTTACAGTGTGTTTGATAGAATGTTACCGTTTCATTCCTCAAAAAGAAAACTTCTCCAGGGATATCTGTGGCCTAGAGCTTCTCTCTTGAGCTGTTGGTTAATTGCGGTAAATCTTCTACCACTCAGCCTTAAAAAAAGACCTATCCACTACGTATCAACTCTGGGGCATCCGCCATCAACCAAAAAGCATTCGCAGTAATCATCCAAAGCACAAGCCACCCTACTTTGTGCCACTTAGTGACTAGCCATTATTGTTGAGGCCCATAACCTATATGTAGAAGGCTTCTATGTCAAACAGTTGACTCTCAAACATAACTCAGGGAAGCAGCCTTGATCTCATCCCCACTCCTAAGGCATGTGACATATCCATCCTAGCTACAGATCTGCCTAAAATGTGTATTGATGACAAACAAAAAAATAAATGTTAAACTATTAAAAAATGTGGTGTACCATGAAGGTAACGTGCACTTTTTTTCCTTGCTTGTTTTATGATGTTCAGTGTTTTTTTCCGCTAATCTATGGTATTTTTTAAGGAAAAAAGTGGTTTGTGTGCACTAATCTTGTCTCAAATAAAGTGAGGCCGCTGTGAAGCTTGATTTTTGTGGGGGCGATTTACTAACGGTCTGGAATCTAACAGGGGTCTGAGGCAGTAATCACAAGCGTGCCAAATGTGAACGCGGCAAAGAATTTGTGACTTTTGGGGAAAAGGCTGTCAAGTATCTCAGCGGCTCCCCTGGGATTTAACACCATTTACAGTACTGTGATTTGTCCAGCATTATGAAGTATCCCTCTGAGAACTGTGATTCCCATGTACTTGACATAGGGCCACGGGGTCTGTTCATCACCATAAGTCTAAGTCACCCTGCTTCCTTCCACAGCTTTTGGGTGATTGGTCTACAATTGTTGTCCCTTTTTTTTTTAAAGGTTACGTTTATTAGGTTTTTTTTTAAGCCTGTGTCATTCCAAATTCATTCTTTTTTAGATTAATGTAAAGCGAACACATCCTCTAGACCTTAAGACTAGCCATAGGAAAGAATTCAAGGACGGCCATTTTCTCCAATTTATGCATTGTTGGAATAATATCCCTTTTCACTACATTCATATAACCTACAGCATATCTAGATTCATTTACTCAGTATGGTTCAGTATGTGTCCAAAAACACTTAAAATGCCTTATCCCAATTCCTTTGTGGACACTGATAGGAAATCACGGTTCAAACTGGCCTGGCAGCACCCCCAACTAGTCATTGATTTCATCTATCCGGTCTTTTCCGATCAGTGCCCATCTTAGGAAGGAGACAAGGAACCAATTGACGAGAACAGGTTACACTGGCTATTCTATTTATGACATGGCTAAAGCTATCAAATTGGTGCTGGTTTGACGATGTAACACTCCAAGCCTGTTCTGTACTGACCTCTGCTGTGTGAAGGGTTTGTGACTATCCTCATTGGTGACTGTGTACACAACACTACTTAAAAGTTACTATTTATTTCTGAATTGCTGCTAATGTGTATTTGGCTCATATATTTGAAAGGGAATTGAGGAATCCGGTGTGTCTCTGAGTTTCTCTGCCTCTCAACACATAGGAAATGAATCTGAATGCCAAAAACAAGCATTGTTGTAAAAATTCAATACTAATAATACTAGTAGTGAAATGATTTTAACATTTATTCTTTGTGTTTTGATATAAATAATAATAAAGACATGTCAGAAATGACCTGTACATATGTAGGACTTGAAAGAGTTCCTTAGGGTGCTTTCATCCATCCATTGTTTTCAGAAAATAACCTGAATTTGCGCTAAGGTTTACAATATTGATTGATATATTTAGTTGATCAATAAACTGCTACTGATATGCCCTATTTTTTTTCATGATTTGATTAAACTTTGTGGGTTCAAATACAAATGCAATATAATCCATAACACAAGAAATGTCACCTTCAAACCATCTGTGTATGATGAAATATTAAAAACGTATATAAATGATGACGTTTTGGACCGCTAATGCCATGCATCTGCAGGCTCGAGTCATGCAAGAATTTTGTGTGAAGAAATAGGGTCAATCATTACTCTTATTATTATTATGTGAACCATTTTGACAGCATGGCAAAAATGGATCCTAAATTTGGTTCTAGCTGATATATTTACTAATGCAAAAATTATGTAAAGACACACCTCTTTTTTTTATTCAAATAAAATGAGTCATTATTCAAAACAGACATGTGTTCTGTCACTATTCAAGTAAAGTTTCACTTACGTACAATGAGATATCAGTATTATCTTATTAATGAAAACGAGGTAACGCTAATTTTGACAGACCGCCAGTTACCTGGTATTTATTTAGAAACTACATGGCAACAGTGTAATTGCATACTTAATACCCACAAGTGGGAATAGAATATGTCTCAAGTGTGGACATATATGAGCCTGAACGTCACATCTGAAATGTACCTCTCCCAACATGTCTGCATCATGGGTCTTTTGTATTCTCAACTCAAAAACACACATACCGGTATGACACATCCTTACTGTTCAGGCAAATCCTATCAGAAGTCACCATGGAAAGTCACAACATCTTTTATTGTGTAATGATTCTACTATGGCCCATTTTTTCATGTATAGAGCATGCTTCTTTTGTGTTGAGCTGAGGAGGTAGCCGGCTGGTGGATGGACAAGCAGTCAAGAAGACAGGCGGTCAGGCAGGCGGGCAGTCAGCTTGCGATGGTAAGGTGTGGGCCTCTCTCTGCTGCCAGCTGCAGCAGGCTCTGGATGGGCTCTGTCAGGCTATGGTCTGGGACCAGCTGGCTGGACTGCAGGGCCTTCCTGCCAAACTCCAGTGCCTGACAACACACACACACACAGTAAAGCCATTGCACCCACTGCCTGTTGTGTGTATAAAACAGTATATTCATTTATATACGTAATATGTATCACTGTAAAACTGGGCTTTGCCCCAACAGTCTCTAAAAGCTTCCTTAGCACCATGCTCACTGATCTGAAAGGACAGTTGAAAACATATCCAGTCCTTTGATCTATCAGCAGCTATGAAGGAATGAAGACGAGGAAAGAAAAGTATTTGGAACTACTGAGACACTGCCTGGGACGTTTTACAAACCAGACAAAATAAATACAAATCTTCTGATGTTAATGCACCATGATGAAAGGTATTGAACTGAAATGATTCAGGCAATATCTAAAAATGTTTTGTTTATTGACAAATGTAGCAATGGAAATTAAGTGCAGTCAGTATTTTGGATAGATTCAATAAAACCTGCCACAGTAAGGCTTATTCAGTATCTTCATCCATACCAATGCAGCCAGTTTACACACATGCCTAATTCTGGAAGCATCCAACTGTAAAGGGAATCTAACTTTTTCCAGTTATTACGGACAATAGGGAAAATAGATATGTTTATACACCACTACTGAAATATGGTATTGAATGAAAAATGTGTCCTTGGTTTTCCTGCTTTTTCATTGTCTGTCATACCTAGCCAGACTATAGGTGAATTTCAGTCATCTCTAATAGTGGCTTCCTGTCCTCATATTTCTCCTTCAACCACACTGATCTGAAAGAACATAGCATTTAAAACCAAGTCTCCTCTCTTTGGCTTCTCCCACTTTCCTTTTCAGATCAGTGCAGATGAGGTATAGGTGACAAGCAACTGTCATTAAGATGCACTGTAATGGCTAGCCAAGCTGAGCTTCATTCAACCCCCATTGAAGGTCGATCAATCATAGCCTGCTCCAGATCTCTACTGCATGTCCTTTAGACAACTCCTCTTACTATCTTTGTTGTCATGTGACGAGAGCTGCTGCTCCTGATCCCTGCAACAACAGCGAGGGAGGGACTGGAGAGATCGAAGCAGACATGGGACAGTGGGAGACGTTCAGGGTTTGTGTGTTATTTACTCTCGCCAAGACATTGTGTTCTATTGAACTAAAGACCATAACTCAGCGTTTTTCCAAACTCATTCCTCAGGACCCCAAGTGGTGCACGTTTAGATTTTTGCCCTAGCATTACTCAGCAGATTCAAATAATAAACGAATCATTAAGCTTTGATCATTTGTATCAGCTGGCACTACTCAGCAGATTCAAATAATCAACTCATCATCAAGCTTTGATCATTTGAATCAGCTGGCACTACTCAGCAGATTCAAATAATCAACTCATCATCAAGCTTTGATCATTTGAATCAGCTGGCACTACTCAGCAGATTCAAATAATCAACTCATCATTAAGCTTTGATCATTTGTATCAGCTGGCACTACTCAGCTAATTCAAATAATAAACTAATCATCAAGCTTTGATCATTTGTATCAGCTGGCACTACTCAGCTGATTCAAATAATCAACCAAAACGTGCACCCCTTGGGGTCCCCAGGACCAAGTTTGGGAAACGCTGCCATAACTATAAATACCTTACCCCCCTGACTCCCTTTCTGATGCATTAAACTCAGAGACTCCCTCCTTGGGTAATTCGTTTGTCAATGGGATTGAGTGACCTTCACGAGGTCAACTATTAAACTTCTCCTGGCAAATCATTCTCTCCATTTGCATGACCTTTCTCCTTTCTCATAGATATGCATACTAGCTACATCCCTGGATAACACTCCCAAAATCCCCCACTAAGCACCAGCATACTTGTGAGATCAGAGAGAAGTTGCCTGGCCAGAAGCCCGAGGAGGGCAGTTAGAGTATAAGGCCAGTCGCATCGAGTCCCACTAAATCCCGCCAGAGTAATAATCTTTAAAGCTTTACCAATTAGAAACTAATCCTGTCTCTAGACAGCGCTCCATGGGAAGCACACGTGGAGGGAAATGTGTCAGGGTGTCACCAGTAACCACCAGATCACTGGTCATCATAACACTTCACCTTGCCTGGGGATCCTCCTAGGAACCACAGCATGGCCAGAGAGTGGGCCACTAGGGTGTTCTGGGCCGCAGCCTGCTTGGGGCTACTCTCCTGAACCTTCAGCATGGCCCTTAGCATCTGGTCCGCTTCCGCCTGCTGAGCTTCATCTGCATGGAGATCAATACAAAACACACACACGTTTATGCTAATGATTTCACTTTCAGGTCAAAACTAAACCTAAACTGCACAGAACTATGGGCCTACAGATCAGCGGTAAGGGTCTCAACATCATGAGTCTTCAGGGCAAAATTATTGACTGTGACCACTGAATACTAACTGAAATATAGGTTTCCTGCTTTTTCATTATCTGTCATGCCTATAGAAGAATTTCATTAATTTCCAATAGACTCTCACACAAATCATGTATGTAAATGGAAGATTTGGGGTGGCGGGGGGACTTTATATTTCACTGACAACAACCAAACTGTAAGGAATTCCAGTAGGCATAGCCTAAAACAGATCTTCCTGGTTCATTCCCATTGTTTAAGTGAAAGACGGACAATTTATGGCTGGGCAAGTTAAGCCTGCTATGTGGTTGTCCCATTAGGCAGGGGCTTTATGGGCATGGGGATCATTTGAAAACGTGCGCACACACACACACACACACACACACACACACACACACACACACACACACACACACACACACACACACACACACACACACACGCACACACGGATTGGTTTTGTATAAAGCGCTTTACATTGTTTATGTGTTTGGGGTGGCCGTGGCAGGGTCAACCTACTTCATCCACCACCAATGAGTAGATGTAGCCTACAGTAGCACCCAACCTTGGGCGCGCATAACAGCCATCCTGTGCCAGAATGCTCATAATAGAAGAGAAGACACATCCCAGCAGAAACTGACCGGTGTGAGCTAACAGCAAGCTCATTCTCTGCAGTGGTGGCTCGCCTGAAAATCCTGGGGAATTGCATTGCCGCTAACAAGCTTAGCATCGTGACTAGGGCAGGGCAGCAGCAGAGAGGCGGTGTCGGATGATGCGACAGCCAGAGATGTGTCATGAATGGTCTTAGTCAGCCCCCAGCACTGTCGATTTAAAGCTGGGGTTTAGCTCTAGGATAGCACGTCAGGGTAAGATGCTAAATTTAGCGCCACTGACCTTATTTTCAGTGATCCACGAATGAAGCCAAATGCTGTTGGGCTGGTGGAGATGAAGATGCCTACTGATGTCATCAAGCCACTTAGAGCTGGCAGTTGTGTTGTTTATTAAGTGTGTGATTGGCTGCAGCATGTGGCTGTTAGTGAGCCCACAGAATTAAATAGACCAATTTAATTTAATGTATCTCTGTGTGTCAACAATTTATTATCATCTACCATCAATCTGTTCACAATGGTTCTGGGTATGGACTTTGACTGAAGGAGCTGAGGCTAATTCAACAGCGTCATAATCTTCATTTATTTACCTAAATTTAACTAGGCAAGTCAATTAAAAACAAATGCTTATTTACAATGACGGCCTACCCCGGCCAAACCCGGACGATGCTGGGCCAATTGTGCGCCGCCCTATTGGACTCTCAATCACGGCCAGTTGTGATACAGCCTGGAATCGAACCAGGGCCTGTAGTGACAGCTCTAGCACTGAGATGCAGTGCTTTAGACCGCTGCACCACTCGGGAGCCATTATCTGATCAAGTTTCCATTTTAATTTAGTCTTGGTTTGAATGATTTGTCAAGACATAAACCTGTTGATGCACTACACATATACACACCACCAAAGAATGTATACATATTTCTCAGCAGTCCTTGGTATCTATTCGATATGAAGCTGTACCCACCAAAAGAGTGCTCCAGCATCATGGATCCTGGAGTATGAGTCTCCAAAAGTTTGGTGAGGTGAGAGTGCCATGTAGTTGCTACCTGTAAAGTCAGACACAAAAAAGTAGTCAGGCAAACTAACACACCAAAACACTATGTTTTCATGGACGCATTTGCTGTTTTAATGCCACTAGACCAGTAATATAATCACGATAACACTACAGTATTTTATCTTCAGTTTTACTGTCAGGCACTTATTTAAATTTTACCTCAGTGTATAAGGAACTGGCAATATCCATCTTTTCTTGCTTGATAAAGACATTGGCCATCAGAAAGTAGCCACCACAAGTGACAATGTTATCCAAGCCATACTCCTCACTGGCATAGTATACCTGAAAACCAAAGACACAGGTTCAGATGTGGAATATTGCAGCATATTATACCGCTATTCAAATAGGTAGTCAAAGTGCATTTATAATTCCTGAGATTCTCCACTGGCACTTATGTTTGGCATGGGGATAGCAACCTTCAGTGAACACAGAGCTAACATTTTGGACATGCAAAAGAGCATATGTATCAAGCGTCTCAGAGTAGGAGTGCTGATCTAGGATCAGGTTAGCCAGCACTTCTACTCTGAGACGCTTTGTGAATACAGGCCCTGATTGGTTAAAAACAATATTGTAAAACTCCTTATAATCTGCACTGCGATCATTGCGTTTTCAGATTTTTAGGGTTGGGTATGTTACTTTCTAAATGTAATCCATTACAGTTACTAGTTACCTGTCCAAAATTGTAATCTGTAACATAACTTTTGGATTACATAAACTCAGTAATTCAATCTGTTTACTTTCAGCTACATTTAGATTACTTTCCCCTTAAAGGTCCAGTGCAGTCAAAAACTAGATTTCCTGTGTTTTATATATACTTCCACAATATGAGTTTGAAATAATACTGTGAAATTGTGAAAATTATGATACTGCCCTTTTGGTGTAAAAGCAATTTAAAAAGACTACCTGAAATGTCAGCCTGTTTTGGTGGGATGGATTTCTGGCCTGCGTGGTGACATCACCAGCTGCTAAATTAGTTAATAGATCAATAATAAAGACTGCCAATAACAGCTAGCTTTCAGTTTTCCCGTCTCCACTCAGGCCACTCCCAGACCGTCCTTGCTGAACACAAAATGTTATCAATTTTTTAAAACAATTTTAACTGATAACAATTACAGTAAAGTACTTAATTGTTACCCAGAAAGTAGTTGATATTGAGATAAAAAATGGCTGCATTGGACCTTTAAGAGGTGCAGGTTCTGTTTTTCGACATTAACCTTGTTCTGGAGGCAGCTCTGCACAGTGGTTACTAGCTGGGACAGCCACAAAGTCAGAAAATCAGATTTTAAACTGAACCCTAACCTCACCCCTAACCTTGACCACACTGCTAACCCTAATGCCTAACCTAACCTTAAATTAAGACCAAAAAGCAAATGTTGGTTTTCATACATTTTTACATAGCCAATTTTGGCTTTGTCGCTGGCCCATCTAGCGGAAATCGCTAAGTTCCGCCAGCAGTGTGATTCACATCAATGCGCTATGTAGATATCAATAATAACTGATATCAGTATCGCCCGTAGGCTACACCACTGCTGTCGTCCTTACCTCCAAACGTTTATTTAAACTGGATAATCTTTGGATGCAGACAGCAGTTGCACCATTGGAAGATATCCTTGGACTGTAGCCTACAAAAGCCTATTCCTGCTCTTTTCCCACGATCCATAAAACACACTTGGTGTGTCATCATAGTGGTCTCTGACTTGTGGTTTAAGTTTGTTCACTCAGGTGGAGCAAACTTAAACTTGTGCCTTTTTTCAATGCTGATTTGAGTGTGTCAAGTAATCAGAAAGGTGTCAAGTAATCATCTAGTTTTTCAAAAGTATCTATAATCTGATTACAATATTTTTGCTGGTAATGTAACGGATTTCAGTTCGTTTTTTGTGTAATATGTTACATGTAATCCGTTACTCCCTAACCCTGAAATTAGTAAATATGAAGTAGACCCACTAAATCCCATCTTTTCACCAAAAGAAACAAAGCCACTTTATACAATTGAAATGCACCCCTATAGTTCGACTGCCGTAGTAAATCTGTGCTTTTGAAGCACTGGTAGATTTGACCACTGATAAGCTTTGACACTCACGTCGTTGGCAAAGTGCAATAGCGCTCCCTCCAGGTTTTCCGTGGCGGTGTAGAGGCGACCCAGGTTGCGGTGCAGCTGGTGGCGGACGATCTGGCTACACTCGGGCGTCTTCATCACCGTCCACTCGGCCTGAGACAGGTACCCCTCTGCCTGGGCCAGACTGCCCAGACCTGGGGGGAGGGGAGCAGAGGAATGGGTCATACGCAACACAACAACAGTCTACAGTTCAGTGGCATTGGTCACTCTACAGGTCAGAGTCATGTAGCAGGGTCAAGAGTCACATCCAGGTCAAAACTAAACTTAAACAGCACAGAACTATGGGCCTACAGATCAGAGGTAAACATCTAAATCTCAACATCGAATCATGAATCTACAGGGCAGGACTATTGACTGTGAATGCTGAACACTAGCTTGAGATCCACGTGCATATCTCTGACTTTCGCGTAAATGGGAGATTTGAGAGGGAATTCAAATCAAATCAAATTTGATTGGTCACATACACGTGTTTAACAGATGTTATTGCGGGTGCAGCGAAATGAAATTGCACGGTTCCCAAGTAAGATTCGGCCCGAAAGGAACGGATCACAGTGTTTCAACAAAGAGTTCGACACAGATCAGCAATGATTTGAGTTCAACACAATGCTGAAAATGGACTGAAGACACAGCGCAGGTTCTCTAAAATCTAATGTATCCACTACTACCCTTGCACGAATAATGTAAACACAATAGTATCTCATAGCTGCATTTGAATTGGTTTGGTCTCTGCCTTCCTGTGGTTCTTTGGTAAAACTGCCAGCTC
Source organism: Salvelinus fontinalis (assembly GCF_029448725.1). Classification (NCBI taxonomy): domain Eukaryota; kingdom Metazoa; phylum Chordata; class Actinopteri; order Salmoniformes; family Salmonidae; genus Salvelinus; species Salvelinus fontinalis. Next base: position 39,563,463 of record NC_074695.1, read on the forward strand.
ATGGGGAGTTTCCTCCATCTTGTGACTCACCCACGTTTGCCTCCGCCAGCAGGAGGTATGCAGGGACCAGCTGGACAGCACTGGGGCCGTAGACATCCATAGCACAGCGCAGGGAGAGCTGGGCGGCAGGCAGTGACTCCTGATACTTCCCTTCAAACAGCTTCTTCTGAGCCACAGCCCTGGAGATCTCAATCAGCTCCTCCTAAACAGAGGTTACACCAGGCAAAGACATTACAGTTACAGTACAGGGCATGCGTTTCAGTAGGTTGTTTACGCACAAAATCAAAGTTATCAGACATTTCTACAGACATCATTTGCGATTGAGGGCTACAGATATCTAAAATTTTGTATAGGCTCTTAATTAACAGATGGCATGAAATCATCTTGTACTTAAATAACTCTTTAGGTATGCAAATGTCTGACAAAACATTGATTTGGGGTTCAGCTATCTCTATTCAGGTTCTGATTCATTAGACAACAAACAGTAGAAAAGGACTGAAAGAGCCTCCCTAACTGGACTTGTCCATAAGAATCGATGGTTTTTGTTTTCCTTAAAAACAAAAAAAAACATTTCGCTTTGGTGTGCCCTAATGAATGAGACCCTGGTGAGTGTCTGATCCTCACTTGTCTGTGCAGTATCTGGGCACGGTGGTGGTCTCTGTCCGCCTGCAGGCTGTGGAAGGGCGTTGCGGTGCGGATGGGGATGAGCAGCTGGCAGATCTTCTCATGGATTCCTACCCAGTCAGCCTGCTGGTGTTCCTTGTCACTGAAAAAAAGAAAAAAGAGACATGGGCTGCATTCCAATCTCCAAAATGGGCTCCCTTCCCTTTGTCCTAGCTGACCCTCGCTGTGCGAATCACACAGGACTGGATGTGAGCAATGTGGTTTCTCACAGTACTTACTTTCACCAAATGGCATTTCTTGTTTTCAGGAACTTTGTTTTGAAGACATTATAGCTGTACCTGAATGCATTGGCATGTAATGCGTAGATCTGTCTACAGAAACATTTTAAAGGACACTAGACTAGATAAGACATCAGTCTGCCTGCATAAGTCACATTGCCTTCTCTAACAGTTTAATAAGAAGGCATAGGCCTAAGCTATGATTTGAATCCTTCCATGTGCAACATCTTTCAATTCCCCTAAAGGTATCCTAAATTGTTTGCCATTAAATAACAGGTTTATAATTTCATGCATCTTGCTATTTTCCCAATACGTTGGAACTGTCTGAGTTTCCTCATGTTTTCTTTCTGCGGTGCTTGAACATTCCAATGTGTTTTTACTGGTCTGGAGTATCAGTCACGTCATGGCAATAACACAGCATATGGGCTGGCTCACAAGGGCTGAAATGTGCATGCACTTACTATGCACTCACACAAGAGTCAAGGGGATCCTAAGGACACAGACCTGTACTTTCTCATTCATTGAAGGTCCCTAACTCTGAGTCTGTAGACCATAATGTATGGTGTGTTTGGCTAGTTGGGATTGTAGCTGTTGCTCCGCAGCATGGCAGTGTTTATGCAGCCCCTTGGCACGGAGACATTACATTTACATTTAAGTCATTTAGCAGACGCTCTTATCCAGAGCGACTTACAAATTGGTGCATTCACGTGTATTAAATCGGAACGTAGGCAGACAGCTGGCCCCAGAAGTAGGCTAGTTTTTCTCTTGTTTTGGAGAATACTTGCAGGGTGAGAGAAATGCATTTTAAAAGAAGAGATGCAGCAGGGGGAATAGAGCCAGGGATATAACACACTTTTAAGCTCCCTCAGAGGGAATGGATTTAGTGTCTCATCCCTTAAAGCTTAGGCCTAGTGGAAGGCTGTCACCAAGCACTAGGCCATATTATGTATAGTGCTTTCAGAAAGTATTCACACCCCTTGACTCATTGCACATTTTGTTGTGTTACAGCCTAAATAAAAAAAATTATACAAAATATTAATGTCTCACCCATCTACACACAATACCCCATAATGACAAAGATAAAACATGTTTTTAGAAATATATTGAAAATGAAATAACTCATTTATATAAGTATTCACACCCCTGAGTCAATACGTGTTAGAATAACATTTGGCAGCAATTACAGCTGTCTTTTTGGGTATGTTTTTAAGAGCCTTGCACACCTGGATTGTACAGTCAAATTGATTCTTGATCATTTCTACATAACCATTTTCAAGTCTTGCCATAGACTGTGAAGTATATTTAAGTCAAAACCTAACCCGGTCACTGGGAATTTAATTAGATTTATTTAACCCTTATTTTAACAGGTAAGTTGCTGAGAACAAATTCTCATTTACAGCAATGACCTGGGGAACAGTTACAGGGGAGAGGAATGAGCCAATTGGAACCTGGGGATGATTAGGTGGCCATGATGGTATGAGTACAAGATTGGGAATTTAGCCAAGACACTGGGGTTAACACCACTACTCTTACGATAAATGCCATTGGGTCATTAGTGACCACAGAGAGTCAGGACACCCAGGTCACTCCTGTACCAAACATAGACCTTTGTATTCAAGACAAACTTAATTTCTTTGACACATTTTTTTAAGTTTTACTTTAGTGCCTTATTGCAAACAGGATACATGTTTTGGAATATTTTTTATTGTGTACAGGCTTCCTTATTTTCCCTCTGTCAATTAGGTTAGTGCTGTGGAGTAACTACAAGGTTGTTGATCCATCCTCAGTTTTCTCCTATCACAGACAAACTCTGTAACTATTTTAAATTCACCATTGGTCTCATGGTGAAATCCCTGAGCAGTTTCCTTCCTCTCTGCCAACTGAGTTAAGAAGAACGCCTGTATCTTTGTAATGACTGGGTGTATTGATACACCATCCAAAGACTAATTAATAACTTCACCATGCTCAAAGGGATATTCAATGTCTGTTTTTGTTTTTTTACCCATCTACTAATAGGTGCCCTTCTTTGGGAGGCATTGGGAAATCTCCCTGGTCTTTGTAATTCACTGCTCGACTGAGGGACCTTACAGATAATTGTATGTGTGGGGTACAGAGATGAGGTAGTCATTCAAAAATCATGTTAAAACACTATTGTTGCACAGAGTGAGTCGATGCAACTTATTATGTGACTTGTTAAGCACATTTTTACACCTGCCATAACAAAGGGATTCCATCCTTATTGACTCAAGACATTTCAGCTTTTCATTTTGTATTATTTTTTTATATTTTTTTTAACTTAAAAAAAAACTGAAGATCGCTTTGACATTATGGGATATTGTGTGCAACAATGTGACCTAAAAAAAATCGCTATTTAGTTCATTTCAAATTCAGGCTGTAACACAATTTCTTGGAGAAAAAGTCAAGAGGTGTGAATACTTTCTGAATGTACTGTATTAGTAAGAAACCTAGCTCTCCCAAAAGTGACTAATTCAGCAAATACAGCAAACCAAGTGGCGAGGCTGTTTGGATGAAGAACGAATTAAGGAATGTGCTTTTAAATGTAGCATATCAAACTAGAAATTCAGTAGGACTTGCTATTACATAAGGGTGTACTCTTTCAGAGACCACATGATAGGGCTTAGGCATAATTCACTTGACATTATTCTCTTAAAAATAGCTAACTTGCTAAGCTAACTTGCTTTCCAACTGTTTCCAGTACCACATTTTGACTGAGGCAAACACAAGTCTGCTTTTAGTGTTATCTGACAATCTAGTATCTAGTTTGTAGCTAGCTAAACACTGCCACCTAGTATTGAAACTGGTGAGATGTATTTTTCATAAAACTTAAAGTCAGAAACTTTTAACTACTGTAGCAAGTTGTTGTTCTTGTTGTGTAGCTAACTACTGGAGTCCACTAGTTACACAACAAAAAAGTGGAGCCATATTAAAACAATGGCAATAATTATTTATGGTAATTTAAGTCCTATCTATGCTAGCTAGGTATGTCGACTACTAACGTTACTTCATAAACTTACCAGTAGAAAGTTACTCGACATTTGGTGCATTGCAGGTACGCAAGGTTTTGACAAAGCTCACATAGCTTTTTCGCTCCTTTTGGGTTTGCAAGTGGATTTATCGCTGACGTCAGTACCGAAATATGAGATTTACTCCTCGTTATTGAGTTCATGATATAATAAATACAAGTTTAGCCTATCTGCTATTGTCCGATGAGAAAAACATGTTTTACAATTTGTTTCTTGAACGCTTCAAGTTGCTATGGAGACGACCTTTGATGGTATTACCTGTTTAAAAAAGAGAACAGCACAGAAACATAGGCATCCAACAAATACAAACAGATTCGCGTATTTAAACGTTTGTTCTGTATAAACATATTTAACTTTTAATCAGAGAGATAAATAATACATTTTATGATACATTTTCCTGAATAAAAATGTGCTTGCTTCAGCTGTCCAAAAGTATTTTTGTGATAGTGGAATAAAGTTTACACTCAGAACGTGCAAATACTTGGATTATAAGGTTTTATTTTGTATCATTTAAGACACTGATGATTATGACAAAACTGAACATTTGTTTTTAATTCTTATATGGGAACTTTTTTGTACACTGAGTGTACAAAACATTAAGGACACCTGCTCTTTCCATGACAGACTGACCAGGTGAATACATGATCCCTTATTGATGTCTCTTGTTAAATCCACTTCAATCAGTTTAGATGAAGGGGAGGAGACGGGTTAATGAAGGATTTTTAAGCCTTGAGACAATTGAGACATGGATTGTGTAGGTGTGCCATTCAGAGGGTGAATGGACAAGACAAAATATTTAAGTGCCTTTGAACAGGGTGTGTTAGTAGGTGCCATGTCAACTAAGTCACACATAGCAGTCATTGTGGGTTTTGTAAATTTTGACTCATCATGCTGAGCTCCACTGAGCATTTGACCTCTTTAACCTTCTCCATTATCTCCTGGATCATCTGCTGCATTTCTGACTTCACTTTCTTAACTGAAACAAAAATAAGTTTACAAAGAGATGTCTCATTGGTTTGTTCCTTACTAATGCATGTGTCCATCATCCACACGCAGTACATACCAACTTTTCTCCCCACTCCCCCAGTGGTTTGTCAGGCTCCAAGTGAATATGTGGTTACGGGTTACCAGGGTGATGAGATTCCATCCAGTGAAAACACTGCCAGGCTCTTCTTCTCAATGTCTAGCTGTGGCTGGGGCCGAGGTTAAGACTTCACATTGGGCAGTATGTCTAGCTTTAGATTTCTCAACAACGTCTCTGATTGTTGTGTTGACATCTACCTCATGTCTTTTCTGGAATCTCTTATTACAGAGTGGACACCGGTACTGGTCACTACTTCCCCAGTATCTACCGATACAAGCCAAGCGGAAGCTGTGGCCACATGTGGTGGTGACTGGGACTGAGAACATCTTCAGGCAGATGGAGCACACTGGTGAACTGCTGGTGGCTGCCATAGCCTGGCAAGAAAGACACATGTTGCTGTTATTGTCGTTGTTGTTGTTATTGTTGTTGCTGTTATTGTTGTTGTGTCTACCCCTAAATTTCAATGACTCCAAAACAAGTTCCAAAGACTATGAGACCAGTGTTTTCCATGTATTGTTTTATTGCTTGTACATTGAACAGTTCTAAGTATGACAGCTTGCTTGCGTTGAAAGATCAGTAGATAGCTGTATTCAGACCTTTGAAGGGGTGTCAGTAGACAAAGATGTGGTCAACAGAAAATGTTCAAACAAGTGATAGAAATACAATAGTGTTTTGTTTGAAGTTTGAGTCATTATTTGAAGATCTACTCTGTGGACAAATTACATATTCAATTAAATTACATCAAATGTTATTTGTCACATGCTTTGTAAACAACAGATGTGGACTAACAGTGAAATGCTAGTGAAATGCTTACTTACGGACCCTTCCCAACAATGCAGAGAGAAAGAAAATAGAGAAGAAAAGTTAGTGCAAAACGGGTCAATGCAGAAAGTCCGGGTAGCTATTTGGTTAACTATTTAGAAGTCTTATGCTGTGGGGTAGAAGCTGTTCAGGGTCCTGTTGGTTCCAGACTTGGTGCATCGGTACCAGTTGCCTTGCAGTAGCGGAGAGAACATTCTATGACTGAGCAGACTGAACAGTCTATGTGTCTATTAGCACTCTACTCCTCTATCTTTTCTCCCTCCTTCTCTCCCTTTCCCATATTTTCCCTTCTCTCTCCTCTCTCTGAGATTCTCAATTGGAAAAAAGTCTGTCCTCTCCGCGACTCCTCCGTCCTCCTCTCCTACCCGGAAAACGATAAGCGGTCGCCACAATAGGAGTGTCAATTCGTTTATGAAGCGAACGGAGGAGTTTTCTCCTCTCCTCGATTTCGGCCGAGGATTCTCACGTTTATCCCGAGGCTCCCTATCGAGGAAGCATTTTGAAATCCGACACACCCTCTTTGAATCAGCTGTTGTTTTTCGCAGAAGAGAAAAGCATGCACATGTTCAAAAACAAAACGCTACTTATCTTTTATGTATGCTATGTCTGGCACCACATTAAAACAAGTCTTTACTGTAACTCTATATCCAATATGCATCCCTTATGCCCTTTTGGCACATTGAATGGCAAGTGTCTAGAGTGGACGTGCATGCACACTAATGATTCAACTCTGTCTTTGATCCTTTCCTGACATAAGTCCATTGAGTTGAATTGTGTAGTGTTATCTGTTATCCTAGGTCCAGGAAAAAAACTTCACCTATAGTGACCTTGCTGCTATTTTCATGTGTGGATAGATCATTTCTGGGACAAAAACAACAGGATATGATCACTACTGGTAACTGTTACTGAATTAAATATAAAAGATGTACGTGGCGTGTTTTGTCCTGCAAAATGAAAATAAGAGCATTTCAATCAAATAAATAAAAGAGAATATAATAAGAAACAACTTCAACGCATATTCTATGTGTTTTATTTAGGAAAGTTAGAGCAGCTCTAGCTGATAGGACTACATATTGCAAGTACAAAAATATATTTCCCTATTCATATACATACATTTCAAATCAAAACAAGCTTGATTCTGCAATATATCAGGAACACTTCTTTGGCTGTTGTCATCATTGGCTTCATAAGTCACCCAGATTTACAATAAATACTGATTTGGAGCTTTCAGACTTTTTCAGACATAGATATTTTGGAAATAGGAAAAATATATATAATTGCCTGTAGCACTGTATACCGATGCTCTATAGGCTACTAAACATGCTATATTTAAAAGCTTCACCAGATTCGCTTTTATGCCAGATCCAATCAATATTTGGATTGACCAGAAATAGCTACTTCTAAATGCCAACAAAGTAACAGACCCAGATCTGTACTCATGTGGTTGAGCTCCATCGCCTCTGATATTATTATAGCTCAATGTCAACAACTATGCTTTTCTGTTTGTGCTCAGTATTCACCTCTATTCCATGGTCACTCTTTCTTACGTAGGTGGATGTACATGACCCCACTGATGAGTAGCAGCGGCACACACACCCAGGCCAGTATAAAACAGTAGCCAAAATGTCCCTCGGTCAGCTTTCTTGAGTCCTGGAGGATCTCTTGGTTGTGCAACGTGTAGATGAGAGCAGCCGCAAATGCAGTGAGACCTAAGAGAATCAAAAGCCAGAGCTAAATTAGGGGTGTACTCACTGCTTAACTTGGACTGAAATAGGTGCCGCTACTCATTTTGGGTGGAGTTACTGTTTATATTTAGGTGCAGGAGCTCCACAATAGTTTGTAGCTAATATTCTGTAAGAGGCGCAGGAGCTCAAGCAGTAGAAAAGTTGAGGTGCCAGTACTCAGCTCCAGTGAGATCCTGCCCAAGTCAAGCACTGGGTGTACTGTGACAGCAAAATGACACATGTCTGTTGAACAATAGACAATAAAGCATCTATTATATTCTTTCCTGTAACCCTCTTAAATGAGTCACATCAAGATAACTCTACTGTATACTGTGTTATGTTGTTGTCCCTGCCTGTTTCGGAGTTAAATTATTCTGTGTGCATTACCTCCCCATAATCAACAAAAAGGAGCATCAGGTGTGAGTATGTGCCCACACCAATCAGAGTGATGAATTGGCACCTCCCATCAGGTATAAAGAGCCTGAGTATGGACTGTTCTGATGAGCTGTCAATCGGTGACTGAACCAGGATAAAGATATTTGCCTATTCATAGCCACAGGAAGTAGGGGTGCTGAGGGTGCTGCAGCACCCCCTGATAAATAAATACCTATATTACAGCACCCCAGCACAAAACATCTGCCCGCGGCCATGCGTCTATTCCAAGTTCGCATAAATCATCAGTACGAGTTTGCTTCCAGCTGAAAACGATAATTTGGACGAAAAAGTCACTAAAATTATATCTTGGATGTCAGCACGCATGGCAACGAAACGCCATGCACAATTTAGGCTCACTGTTTATTTTATAGTGTCAAGAAAAGTCTAAAATAAAGGAAAGAAAAATTGAAATTAAGGAATTAAGGGGGAAGTTAAGCACCCCTATGATTTGATTGATTCCATACTGAAGAGGGCTCTGCTGAAGAGGCATTTGTTATTGATGTTGTCGTAGGCCTACCGTGGCATGTACTCATGAACAAGCTAATGGTTCGTCTTCTGGTTATTGCAAAGCGGTTGACTTGGACTGTAACAACTGACACTCTATACTAGTGTTGAAATAATCCTATACTAGACTTTCATCAAATTGCTATATTAAAACAACCGTAACACAGCACTGAAAAATCTTTCAGAGGTAGGCTGAAAGGATTTGGAGACTGCAGTATTTCACCATAAGGGGACCTCGTTGGTCTTTCACAGCACGTGTGAATGTTTGTAAACATTATCTAGCACTGGTGGTTAGGACCATGCGCTTTTTCTGACCACATGATTTTAAAAACAACTACAACAGTCCTAGTGGCAGATAGAGATGGTTCATTGTTTCACTTCATTACCTGCAAAGACTTGACATAACCCGGTGAAGTAGAATAGCCCCCCTTTGGACATTGTGAAGAGCTGCCCAAGGAAAACCAGAAAGGAAACCGAAGAGAAGACCACAGACAGCACCATCAACACCTGGACTGATTGGAGCCACTCTGAGGAAGAACAAGGAACGATGTATCAATATGCACCCCAAACTGTCAGAGAAGGGAAGATTTCAATGATTTCATGGGGTAAAAAATATGTTTACCAGTCTCCTTGGAGGAGGCACACAACCAGGTTCCAGTGTCATTGTCAAATCTACAGTTATACCAGAGATCTGAGTTCTCCATCCCATCCCATACCCACCAGGACTAAGAGGGAAAGAGAGGCAGTAAGCAAGTAAATGTGTTGTATGGTAAACACCTATTTTTTAAGAAAGGCTGAACTACTTTTATCACACATTTACATCTTAACTAACAATAATGAAATATATATTGGTGAAGTAGAGCTCTCACCTTCTCCATGGTGGCAATGAAGAGCATGGCCAAGGTGATTAGATGCAGCAGGGTCACAAACATCAGCAAGTACGCCATCTGAACAGGGTCCCTGTTAGAAAATGGAGATTGAAATGTGGCTGAAATCACAGATGGTTTACACATAATAGGCAACATTTACTGTTTCAGTTTTGGCTTGGTTGGTGTTTTTATTGGTTTGAGGGCAGCCAAAACAATATTTTGATTGTGGCAAAAAGAAACATGTGGTCTAGAATTAGTTCTTAACTGACTTGACTAGTTAAATGGTTAAATTAAAAAACTTTAAAAACATTTTTTAAATATAAAGTAATATTTGCAAATGTATGTTTTTCATCAGGTTCACATAACTGCCCCACCCCCACATCCACTTCATAACATAGTTATGCTTTCAGGGGTGTAACGTGTTTAAGTAAAAATACTTTAAAGTAAAGTTTTTGGGGGTATCTGTACTTTTTCTTTATTATTCATATTTTTTACTCTACTACATTCCTAAAAAATATTGCCTACTTTTTAATCTGATACATTTTCTCTGACACCAACATTACATTTCGAATGCTCAGGCAGGACAGCAATATGGTCCAATTCACACACCTATCAATATAACGTGTTGTCATCCCTACTGCCTCTGATCTGGTGGACTCACTAAATACAAATACTGCGTTTGTAAATTATGGCAGGGTATTGAATGGTGCCCCTGTCTGTCTGTAAATAATAAAAACAAGAAAATTGTGCAGTCTGGTTTGCTTAACATAATGAATTTAATGTATAGCATTTACTTTTACTCAGGTATCACAATTTAGAATGTTTTCAACTACTGTACTTAAGTACATTTAAAACCAGCTACCTTTAGACTTTTACTCAAGTAGTATTTTACTGGGGTGACTTTTACTTGAGTAATTTTCTATTAAGGTATCTTTGCTTTTACTCAACTGTGACAATTTTGTACTTTTTCCACCACTGTGTGCTCCTGAGCTCGAATAAATGTCACCCCAAACGCAAATGGAAAGTCTGAGCTGTGAAAATACAGGATACTCTCTTACATAAGGCCATAAAACAGAGAGCTATTTAACTATTTCTAAAACTGCTCTTTGACTGGTCTGTGTCACTGTAATAAACATGTATTTAAATGAGAGGGCGGGGCTGGTTGAAATAAAAATTGTGACAAGTTGTTTACTGAAGTAACCTCAAACTTCTGCTATGATGGAAAAGGGGAATAAGTGCTTCATAATTTGGAGGAGAAAACCGTTTGCGACTGGGATAACAAATGGTTTTAACATTAGCTTTATAACATTTAAACTTGTAACGAGCAAATCCAGGTTAATAGATCATACTCACATTATTACAACAACACTGCAAACATTGAACATAGTCATAATATAGTAGTTCTGTAGTAGTATGCTAGTCATAAACATAAAAATATAATTTTACCACAGGGGACATAATGAATTAGCCCAGCAAAAAGGGTAGAAGGATGAACACGTCTGTATAGATCTCTATCTTTAGGAGGGGCCCAATTTGGGGTGGGTATATCGTGATTGTCAAATTATACTATTAAATGAAACCAATTCCATCTGACAACTGAATGAAGGTCTTTGATGTGACGTAATGGTTGAGTTGAATGAGAATTAGCATGGAAATCAAAACATTAATAGAAAATGGTTAAAGTCACAAGCTTTCTCAATTCCATGCGTTATGCTCTGATTACTTCAGTCTGGTGATTTAAGAACATGTTTTTCTTGAATCTGAATTTGAAAAGTAGGTCTATAAAACATTTATGTAACAAACCTCTCTGGTGAATGTACTCCAGAAAGTCAGAATTATCATTGAAGAATCTCTACGCACCTTAGTTTGTGTATTTCACGCTCCTCTGAATCAAGCCTCTCTGTAAAAGTTTCCCCTCTGGTGGTCCTCTCCTTTCCTCTCTTGCCACGCCCCCTTTATTTTTTTCAATCACTCCATTTCCAAAGTTTCCATGAGGAGGAAAGGAGGAGGAATGCTGTAGAGTTTAAAAAAAAGAAACCCTAAACGCCCATTTCCTTTTAGTTGAACAGAGCTCCCTTTGCTCTGCTGACTCCCTTCAGTCCAAAATCACCATCTAAAAATGACTCAAACCAGACCCACCCTTGAGCGGTAGAACAGCAAGCCACATGAAAAGTTGTCTACTGTAAACCTTTCACTTTGAGTTAAAACCACATCTGGTGTCTGTCTATATGATCATAGTGCACTACTTATGCTCACCCCATCTTTAACTCCCAAAGAAAGATATATAAGAAAAAAGAACATTTAAAAAAAACTATTTTAGAGTGGGAGTGTGCTAGGCCTAAATGCGGCTGTACAGTACACAAACCATTATGTTAATTTTCATGGGCGTGTGGTGAGTTACAAAGTTGACTGGCAACAATGAAATAGAAATGCAAATCACGCCACAAAGCAATTCAATTAAATTACACACAGAAGGCTAAATACAGTTATAAGGCATTAATTTTCAGAGGAATTTACTGTACTGACCGAAATAAATGTGGGTGCATTCCGGCCCTGCTATTCCACATGTTGGTGTTTTCAAGTTTATATAGATACAGAACAACTACATGTATAGAACGTAGTTTTTTGTACATAGTTTTATTGTTACCATTTCCTGTTTTGCATAAAATGATAAGAGCCACAGATTTCTCCCCATCATACAATAGATAGATTTCCCCATGTATCCCCTGTATCGCCTGAATGGTATATTCCGTTGCCTAGGTGCTTGTAGAAGCGACCAAACTTGTCCATCCCTGCTGGCTACTGGATACACCAGTGAGTGTCTGCTGCACCTGAGCTTCGGCGCTAGCTAGCTAGCTAGCTAGGAATGTATGTATGTATGTATGTATGTATGTATGTATGTATGTATGTATGTATGTATGTATGTATGTGTGTGTGTATGTGTGTATGTGTGTATGTATGTATGTATGTATGTATGTATGTATGTATGTATGTATGTATGTGTTGCCTGGTGCTGGACGTGGCGGTGTAATAAGTTTGATCGAGCCAAGCGTCCAAGATTTGAAGTCGCTCAGTTGTGTCTACAACTATTAATTCATAACTTTTTGGCATGCATGCAGTCAGCGATCATTCGTTTTGCTGACGTTAGCAAGCGTTAACTCTCTGTGATTGCTAACGTTAGCAAGTCTATCCTCTCTGGCGTTGTCAGACATTTTGGGCAGGATTAGGAATTTCATTCAACTCCAGCTGGCTAACGTTGCACTGCCTCTATTTTATAGCTAGCTAGTTAACTAACTTTGTCTGCCTACTTGTTGTGAGACATTGCACCCTGAAATGTTATCAGTCAGACAGATATTAGTGCAAACTTCAGAGTTTCGTTCTCTGTAGTAGCTAACGTAACGTCAGTAACGTAAGACGATTCATAGACGCTAGCTAGTTAACTCGAGTCTAGGGATAAAGGCAGTAGAATGCCACCTTGGGTTTCTCAAGAGCAACTAACGTAGTAGCTGCTGCTGGACCATCATGACAGCTCCTCAATATAGGTTTTTAGGGGGCTAACGTTAGCTAGCTAACTATAATCGTCTCGACTAAGCCTTGCTTAGCTGTAATCGTTTGCTCATTCCTTGCTCTGTTTATAGTTGCCCTGTCATCTTTTTCAGGTGATTGACTTGGGATGGAAGTTCTAAACTACTGTCTATGGATTTCGTTGTCATGCCTTTCAAACCACAATCTGTTCAACAGTATACCATGTAGCCTGCTACTTGGTAACTTTTTACTGAAGGAAACAGTTCATCACTTACAGATGCTACTCCCTTGGATCTAGCTAGTGTATGGACATGGATCATGATGAGGTAAACTCAACCCTGAATTTGCTTATTTAAACGAGATAGGCATATATATGAAGTCAGACAGCTTGATAAGATGTTAATTTTAAAACTGCATGTCATGCAATGCAAATGTTTTAGTTGCTAAACTTCAGTAGCTAGTTCTTAGTCTAGCCCAGGGCCCTATTTGCCCTTATCCACATTCCTTTTGATTAGCTGAAGGGATTCAAGTGTGAAATGCTCTATCTAGAAACACGAATCCTTGATTGCGATACACTTTTGCAAGCCTTGATTGAATACAACTTAATTATCGTCCACAAATAATTTTACAAATACAAAAGATACACTCACTCTTAGCTGTTTTTACAGATTTCCACTAAGGTTTTTTGTGTAATACAGCTACAGGAGACAACGTTGTTGTTGTTGTTCCCTCCCGAGTTCCCATTAGTTCCCATTAGTTTCCATTAGTTTCCATTAGTTCCCATTAGTTCCCATTAGTTCCCATTAGTTCCCATTAGTTTCCATTAGTTTCCATTAGTTTCCATTAGTTCCCATTAGTTTCCATTAGTTCCCATTAGTTCCCATTAGTTCCCATTAGTTCCCATTAGTTCCCATTAGTTCCCATTAGTTTCCATTAGTTTCCATTAGTTCCCATTAGTTCCCATTAGTCCCCATTAGTTCCCATTAGTTTCCATTAGTTCACATTAGTTCACATTAGTTTCCATTAGTTTCCATTAGTTTCCATTAGTTCAGGTAAATGTGCAATGCAAAACACCTCTGTGGGATTAAATTAAAAAAACGAACAGTATGTTTTTGTATAATAATTTTTCTGTGATATGAAAGTTAAGTTCCAAAGGTTTCCAAAACCGAATCGCAAGCAAGTTTTATTAGCGTTTCTAAATGTAAAAACAGAGTGTCGGGATTGTAGTTCACATTGCCCAGCTGAGGTCCATACCTCAACCCTAGGGCTGGCTGTATGCCCTCTTGGGTACTCTAGAGATAGGGCCCTATGTGATAGCAAAGTATGAGAACAACTGACAGTTCAATTTACAGTTCAATTCCATTGCAGTTTAGTCATTGTGAACTCACAACTAGCCTAACAGAACAATTTTGACTTGGCAGTAATATATTCTGTTAGATCACAACAACAGGTGGGGGTGGATGAGACCTGATGCTCTGTGGCAGTTTGTTGAGCCATTCTGCCTACTAGCATGTTGAACAATGTCTTAGCCTTGTAGTCTCATCGTTGAATGATGAGCCGTCTCAGGTTACGGGGCTTGCAAATTACAGTATTGAATTCTATGTTAGGCAGTGTTTAGCGTTGGCAGGGGTCTCTTTGCGCATCTTCCCATGTGTCACAAAGGAGATCACATTACAGTTAAACTGCAATCACACCAAATTGTACGACATGGCCTCACCTATAAAAAAGGAAATAACTATGACGTATCATTTTGTTTGTGTTTTGTTATGGCGCTCAGGTCCCGTCGGAGTTGGATCAGATTGCCCTGCGTCTGCAGGAGGGCGGCCTAGCTCCCTCGGCAAGTGCGGAGGAGTGTCAGCGGCACCTGTGGCGTCAGCTCCTGCATTGTGAGGGAGACCTGCGCACAGCTACCCAGGAGCTGCACACACTGCGCACACAGCAGGCCACCGAGATGAAAGAGGTGAGGCACGGAGCTCAGCAGACACCACACTCTAATGACTATGAACTGACTTGGGATCAGCAATTCCCACCACAGTTATCCCACTAACCGTTTTGAAGTAAATTACACAATTGGTTCTGGAACAGTTGCCTAAGATGTAATGCACATAATAACACACCAGTCGCCACAGATGGTAGGCTAGGATCGGTTATCTCATGCCTAGTTCTAAAGAATGGTTAATGAGGCATTCATATAACATTTGTGGTGAACCTCTGGTGAATAGTCTTGCCCACAGCTATCTTGTTTTAAATCAAATCTATGACCTACTGTATTCAGTCCACAAATTGCGTTCTACATTTATTTTACATTTAACTCATGGTAGGTAGCAGTGTTTAGAACTGAAAACAGGCACCAAAAGTTCCAATTGGATTCAGTCAGCTCTGTCCAATTTAATACTGGTACTAGGAAAGTACTGGTCCGGTTCTCAATACCATCCCTAATGGGGGGTAGCCTCATCCATGGTCCAATGTCATTCATGGATGGCTGTCGGTCTGTCTCAGGTGGAGAACTATGTGGAGCACATCCGTGGCCTGCTGGAGGAGCGTGAGTCTCTGACAGCCGAGTATGAGCAGGACAACGAGCAGCTCCATGCAGACCTCCAGCAGATTAGGCTCCAGCAAGGTATTTAGGCAAGACCAATGGAAGATGTCTTCACTGGCACGCACTGTTGTCACTTAGCACACTCTGTAAAAAGCTGGCTGAACAACAGTGTAGACACAGAATCTTGCTTATTTCCATCTCCACAAATACCTGGGCGGTTGGGATTAATATCCGTTTGGGATTGGGCAAGATACTGCATTGACCCAATTGCTCTCCTTTCCACTGTCTGACAGATTCCCAGAGGAAGGAGGTGGTGGAGATGCTGGCCCAGGAAGACTTGGGTGAAATTGGCCTCAGTAGCACCAGTGAGCAGGTGGCCTACCTGCTGGTGGAGAGGGCCACGCTGTTGGAGAGACTGGAGGCTGCAGAGAGGAGGCTGGACACGCAGAGCCTCACAGGCAACCTCAGGGAGGTCCACCTGCAGGTAACGGACTATGTTTTTTTGTTGTTATTTTCTACCTCGTTGTGTTACACAATGAAAGCTGTTTTCGAATACAGTCAATAAAATGTATTTCCAAGTCACGGTGTGGAGTTTTACATGTATGCGACTGTCCTGGGGTGTGGGGTTGCCGTGTTTCACAGGACGAGCTGGATCATATTCGCCACACTATGGAGGAAGAGTTAAGACAGCAGAGGGAGACCATGCAGCGTACCAAAGAAAGCATGAACCAGGTAAAGAGGGATAACTGTAGATATCTGGGTGGAAAACCTCCTTGCTTTAGAGTAGTCAGCATCTCTCTCAGGTTGTGAAAGAAAAGAGATAAGGAAGTGAAGTCTGACTTTGAAGGACTAATCTGCAATTGCTAAATCAATTTTTGGACTTTTAAATTCATTATATATACCCATTGATTATTGAATGATATAAGTTATAAATGCCTCATGAGCTTAGTTCAATTGTCGTACCCCATCAGAACCCAAAAATACAAACTCCTTAGTTTGTAAACAGTTTGATTGTAAGCCAACACTGTATAGCCTAAAAACATGGTTAAAACCATAATTTTGATATCATGGATGGTCAGTTTAAATGGTTACATTTCTGGGTGTCACTTTCTTTATTGTTGAAACTGCAGCTTGATCCTTTAATAAATAAATAAAAGTTTCCCAAACTCGGTCCTCTGGACCCCAAGGGGTACACATTTTGGTTTTTGCCCTAACACCACACAGCCGATTCAAATAATCAACTAATCATCAAGCTTTGATCATTTGAATCAGCTGTGTAGTGTTAGGGCAAAAATCCCACTTGGGGTCCTGAGGACCGAGTTTGGGAAACGCTGATTTAGCGTTTAAGTTGATACCGCTTTGACGCAGCTGGCATTGATCCTGGACAGTGGGGATACCCTCATAGGGTCTCTTGTCAATCCTTCTGCCCCGTGGTCTTTCTTCCGAAGGAGCAGCAGTCTCCAGCTCAGAGGCCTTGGAAGAAGCTGTTTGGCCTACGCAAGTCCTCACAGAGCACACACAATGGTGCACCTGTAGGTCCCCATCTTACCTGATATATCCAACTAACCATGATACTGTAATAGCTTGAGGCAAGACTGCATGGGTCAACTTTTCTGTGGTTCTTGTTTTTCAAGTCCTATTTCAGAGCCGTACTGGCAAGGCATCCACGAAACTGCTCACATTGCTAACCCCGGAGCCTCACTAACTGTTTCAATTATTTTCCTTTTAAGACTGGCATTTTGAATGGCATGGGCATGGAGTGTTATGGGTCTGGTGGAAATTGTGCACTTTATATGAAGCTCTGTAAATGTAATTATTACCAAGAGAAACAAAGTGTCAATATGTGGTTTTTAGTTGGGTTTCAGCTTCAGTACATTTATGTACTCTTTCAGATGCAAATATATATAAACATTTTGTCCATCATTTTACCACATGCATTTGTTTAAAGTTCTAACACAGACATGGTATCTTGACTCCGTAGTCTTTGCTCTCCCTCTGTCTCAGGTCCACAATGAGGACGTATCCCAGGAGCACTCCGAGCGCCAGCGGCTGGAGAGGGATCTGGAGGAGGCATCTCGGAGGCTCTCCATGGCCCATGAGGACATCCGCAGACTGACAGACAAGCTGGAATCAGCCAAGAAGACCCAAGCCATGTGTGGTATGAGAAAACAATTATACAATATTATCTTTCTCATTATATTGTACATGTAACTGCCCATATAAAATAAAACACCAACATAAAGTGTCTTAATAGGGCGTTGGGCCACCACGAGCCAGAACAGCTTCAATGCACCTTGGCATAGATTCTACAAGTGTCTGGAACTCTGTTGCAAGGATGTGACACCATTCTTCCATGAGAAATTCCATCATTTGGTGTTTTGTTGATGGTGGTAGAAAATGCTGTCTCAGGTGCCGCTGCAGAATCTCCCATAAGTGTTCAATTGGGTTGAGATCTGGTGACTGAGACGGCCATGGCATCAAACCATTCAGTGACCACTCGTGCCCTATGGAGAGGGGGGCATTTTCATCCTATGGGGGCCTAGCCATGGTAGACAAAATAATGGCCAAAACAATGGCCTGCCCAGCATTTTTATACATGATCCTAAGCATGATGGGATGTTAATTGCTTAATTAACTCAGGAACCACAGCTGCTTTCAATATATTTTGTGTTCTTCACTTATTCAAGTGTTTCCATAATTTTGCCAGTTACCTGTAGTACCAAGCAATAACATGAACATCTTCTCAATGCTGAGGATTAATATAAATGAGAATTTAATTGATATTCCCCTACACACTTTCTTAGTACACTATTTGCTGGGCAGTTCATGGTGTAATCCTGCAGTCACACGAATACAATTAGCATTTGGTCTTATCAATCTGTGTTACGGCCCAACAATAACTGGAAGAGATACCACAAGTCAAACACATCAATACATCCCAAGTCAGAAGTTTGGCTTCTTGTCATCGGGTGGATGGTGTAAGTTGTTTGGCGTGAGTGGTGGTAGCAAGAGTACAGAGTAGGAGAAAGTGGTTGAGTTGCCACCCTGGCTGCACATTTGTGGTACCTGAAAAAGGCAGAACCCCTGTAGTGAACAGATGGGTAAGCCAGCAAATGACTGAGGATAAACAGGAGTATGCAGCAGGAAATTCCGGAAAGGAGGTGAGGCCTATTTTTATCAATGGATTGGATCATTCTGAACCCCACTGTATATATCAAAAAGGGCTATAAGAAATACTAGGAATTTAGGTAGCATACTGTATAATTAAGCAGTAACGCCCGGGAGGGTGTGATATATGGCCAGAATACCACGGCTAAGGGCTGTTCTTACGCACAAGGTAATGCGGAGTGCCTGGACACAGCCCTTAGCTGTGGTATATTGGCCATATACTACAAACCCCCGAGATGCCTTATTGCTATTATAAACTGGTTACCAACTTAATTAGTGCAGTAAAAATAAACCTTTTGTCATACCTATGGTATACGGTCTGATATACCATGGCTGTCAGCCAATCAGCATTCAGTGCTCGAACCACCCAGTTTATAATACATGTTTAACACTTACTTTTAAATACTCCTACAATATTATAATAATAACACATTGATTTCTTATGATTTTCACACACAACGGGAAAGGAGAATATGCTGCAGTGTTGCATCACCATGAAAGGATTGCTAATGTTCAGGAGGGAAGTTCATCCCTTTACACCATAACATGAGAAATGTTGGGAATTTAAAACAATTATTTTTAAACAATTTAATCAGTGTGATATTAGTGAGAGAAATGCTGGCGTAATAGAAGTGTGTAGCCTGCTCTTAAAATCATGTCACAATTTGTCATTTGTAAAAAATGTAGGACCTGAGCTTGAGCGAACTGGTCAAGAGGTGGAGAGCCTGAGGAAGGAGGTGGACAAGCTGAAGCAATGTGGTGAGATACTTATGTTGCCTTGACCTTGATAGTTCCTCTTCCATCATTTTTTTTCACAATCCATATTAACGCATTAAGCATCCCGGAGTCGCCTCTTCACTGTTGATGTTGAGACTGGTGTTATGCGGGTACTATTTAATGAAGCTACCAGTTGAGGACTTGTGAGGCGTCTGTTTCTCAAACTAGACACACTAATGTTCATGTCCCCTTGCTCAGTTGTGCACCGGGGCCTCCCACTCCTCTTTCTATTCTTGTTCGAGCCAGTTTGCGCTGTTCTGTGAAGGGGGTAGTACACAGCGTTGTACGAGATCTTCAGTTTCTTGGTAATTTCTCACATGAAATAGCCTTAATTTCTCAAAACAATAATAGACTGAGGAGTTTTAGAAGAAAGGTCTTTCTTTCTGGCCATTTTGAGCCTGTAATCGAACCCACAAATGCTGATGCTCCAGATACTCAACTAGTCTAAAGAAGGCAAGTTGTATTGCTTCTTTAATTAGGACAACAGATTTCAGCTGTGCTAACATAATGGCAAAAGGGTTTTCTAATGATCAATTAGCTTTTTAAAATGATAAACTTACATTAGCTAACACAACGTGCCATTGGAACACAGGAGTGATGGTTGCTGATAATGGGCCTCTGCACGCCTATGTAGATATTCCATAAAAAATCTGCTGTTTCCAGCTACAATAGTCATTTACAACATTAACAATGTCTACACTGTATTTCTGATCAATTTTAATGGAGATTTTTTTTAAGTTTTTTTTTTTCAAAAACAAGGTCATTTCTAATTGACCCCAAACTTTTGAACAGTAATATGCACACATATAGTTGAAGTCGGAAGTTTACATACACTTAGGTTGGAGTCATTAAAACTCGTTTTTCAACCACTCCACAAATGTCTTGTCAACAAACTATAGTTTTGGCAATTCGGTTAGGACATCTACTTTGTGCATGACACAAGTAATTTTTCCAACAATTGTTTACTGACAGATTATTTCACTTATAATTCACTGTATCACAATTCCAGTGGGTCAGAAGTTTACATATATTAAGTTGACAGTGCCTTTAAACCGCTTGGAAAATTTCAGAAAATAATGTAATGGCTTTAGAACCTTCTGATAGGCTAATTCACATATTTGAGTCAATTGGAGGTGTACCCGTGGATGTATTTCAAGGCCTACCTTCAAACTCAGTGCCTCTGCTTGACATCATGGGAAAATCAAAAGAAATCAGCCAAGACCTCAGAAAAAAAATTATAGACCTCCACAAGTCTGGTTCATCCTTGAGAGCAATTTCCAAATGCCTGAAGGTACCACGTTCATCTGTACAAACAATAGTATGCAAGTATAAACACCATGGGACCACGCAGCCGTCATACCGCTCAGGAAGGAGATGCGTTCTGTCTCCTAGAAATGAACGTACTTTGGTGCGAAAAGTGCAAATCAATCCCAGAATAACAGCAAAGGACCTTGTGACGTGGCCTGAATGTCAAGCATCACTTCTGGAGGAAACCTGGCACCATCCCTACAGTGAAACATGGTGGTGGCAGCATCATGCTGTGGGGATGTTTTTCAGCAGCAGGGACTGGGAGACTAGTCAGAATCGAGGGAAAGATGAACGGAGAGTACAGAGAGATCCCGGATGAAAACCTGCACCAGAGTGCTCAGGACTTCCGACTGGGGCGAAAGCTCACCTTCCAACAGGACAACGACCCTAAGCACACAGCCAAGACAATGTAGGAGTCTCTGAATGTTCTTGATTGGCCCGGACTTGAACCCGATCAAACATCTCTGGAGACAACTGAAAATAGCTGTGCAGCGTGTGTACCCATCCAACCTGACAGAGCTTGAGAGGATCTGCAGAGAAGAATGGGAGAAACTCTCCAAATACAGGTGTGCCAAGCTTGTAGCGTCATACCGAAGAAGACTGGTGCTTCAACAAAGTACTGAGTAAAGGGTCTGAATACTAATGTCAAATGTGATATTTCAGTTAATTTGTTATACATTTGCTAAAATTTCTAAAAACCTGTTTTTGCTTGGTCAGTATAGGGTAATGTGTGTAGATTGATGGGGGGGGGGCAATTTAAACTGTTTTATAATAAGGCTGGAACGTATCAAAATGAGTCAACAGTCAAGGGGTCTGAACTTTCCCAATGCACTGTAATAGCACTTATTAAGTAGCACTTTATCTGTGGAGGTCCAAGTGAAGCCCCTCTACACAATGCTTGTTTGTTTTCCTTAGATATGCTGGAGCTGCAGAGGGCGAAGGAGCACAATGAAAGACTGGATGGGGAAATCCGGGTTCTGAGAGAGCGAGTGCGCTCCCTGGACTCTGAGAAGAAAACCCTCTTACAGATGGTGCGCATTGACTAAACATATAAGCCTATTTTTGGGCCCTAAAATATTGGGTTACCACATATTACCTAGCTGATTCTTTGTAAGCTCGAACAGTAATGTCACAGACTGACAGACTCCCATCACTATGGGATGTGGGTAGTACTTTTATGAGCCTTGTGAAGTAGAGCGAGGCTGTGTTTCCTGTACAGAAGGAATGATGTGTGTACAACAATGTTTGTATTTGTCAGGGGGAGGGCAATAGCAGTGAGCACCCTAAAGATCTGCCTACGCTGTTGTTGACAACATCGAAACCTGAGGAGCAGGAGCAGATTCATAAAAGGTATGGATGCACCCTCAGCCCCATTGCAATAATTACGTTTATCCTGCATCTGTAGAATCATTCTGTTCAGAGGTCTTTCTCTGGTTGTGCTGACCAGGAGTCACCTCATGTCAGTCATGTCCACATGTCAGTCATAAGAAGTAGCATTCACTCTGTTCAATCAAATGTATTTAATGAAGCCCTTTTACGTCAGCAGTTGCCATTCATCAATGATCTGACATCTTTCTTGTTCTCTCTTTCTGACACTCTCACACATTTATCTTACTCCCTTGTGCCGTCTTTCTCTCTCCCTCCCCTTAACCTCCTCGCATATCTCACACTGTCTTTCTTTCTCTCCCTCCCTCTCTCTTACACACTTTTCTCACACGATCTCACTCTCTCCCTGACTCTCTCACCTTGTCCTGCAGGTGTCGCGAGGCTTTGGAGGACGTGGGCTGCCAGCTGCGGGAGCTGCAGCGGCGCATGCAGAGGCAGCAGCGGGAGCAGGAGGAGATGGTGGAGAGGAACGAAGAGCTGGAGGCGCTACTGGGAGAGGCCCAGAACGCCAGCAAGGAGGAGTCCCAGCGCCACGAGGGTGAACTCGAGGGACTGCACCGCAAGGTGGGAGAGGGGGTTGAACGAGAAGGGACAGAAATAACATAATCAAGAGAAAAATTCTCAGTACTTTTTGCCAACAAAACATAGAAAATCTCTTCACAGATTTAGACACTGTTATGGTGCTGGAGATAATGAATATGAGGTTATAAATCATAAAGTGTTCCTTTTAAACGTCCACTCACAGATTAAAACCCTAGAGGCAGAGCTGAAGAAGATATGTGCTCAGGACCAGGTACTGAAGGATGGTGGTGTCGTCGGCAGAGAGACCGAGACGTACTTACATCAGGTAGGGAAACGTTGTGCTGTTAGCTTGTAAATTTCCACACTAAACTAACTTGCCTGTGCCATTGTTTTGTCTTATCCAACTACTTTCTCAAAAGTGTCAGGCACCCATAAATGGTAATCATTTAAAACCAATGTAGCAGGCCAAAGAAGTTCTTCCCAGGCACCCAGAGACACCCAGACTGGCCATCACCTAGAGCTATTTGATTGCCAGTGACCTATTGTACATCTTAACGGTTTGTGAACTTTGAGGACAGGAGCTGTGCTTGAGTTACAAGTTTCCCCTAACCACAAAACAGGAAGGACTATCAAAATTAATTGAACTTTCATCAGTGAATAAGGACTTTTACCCACTGTGATTATGTTTTTCTGCCTCCACTACCTAGTTAAGGGACAGCAGCCAGGAGAGGGTGGCCCTGCTGGAGGCTCGTCTGACTGAAGAGAAGGATTGGAGGAGACAGCTGGAGGTAGACCTCGGCGCTGCCCAGGCTGCACTTAAAAATAACAAAGAGGTACACTGCATTGCATGCTTGGTAAAATAATGGGTTTTGCGAAGTCCAATGATGTTCAGTACCCATCAAAGGTTTGGATACACCTACTCATTCAAGGGTTTTTCTTTATTTTTACTATTTTCTACATTGTAGAATAATAGTGAAGACATCAAAGCTATGAAATAACACATATGGAATCATGTAGTATCAAAAAGTATTAAACAAATCAAAAAAATATTTAATATTTAAGATTCTTCAAAGTTGCCACCGTAACAGCCTTTCACACACGGCATTCTCTCAACCAGCTTCAACAGTGTTGAAGGAGTTCACACATATGCTGAGCACTTGTTGGCTGCTTTTCCAATCTGTAGTCCAACTTATCCCAAACCATCTCAATTGGGTTGAGGTCAGCTGATTGTGGAGGCCAGGTCATCTGATGCAGCACTCCATCACTCTCCTTTTTGGTCAAATAGACCTTACACAGCCTGGAGGTGTGTTTTGGGTAATTGTCCTGTTGAAAAAAAAATGATAGTCCCACTAAGTGCAAACCAGATGGGATGGCGTATCGCTGAAGAATGCTGTGGTAGCCATGCTGGTTAAGTGTGCCTTAAATTCTAAATAAATCACCAACAGTGTCACCAGCAAAGCACCATCACACCTCCTCCTCCATGCTTCACGTTGGAACCATACATGCGGAGATCATCCTTTCACCTACTCTGCATTTCACAAAGACACGGTGGTTGGAACCAAAAATCTCAAATTTGAACTCTTCAGACCGAAGGACAGATTTCCACTAGTCTCATGTCGATTGCTCGTGTTCCTTGGCCCAAGCAAGTCTCTTCTTATTGGTGTCCTTTAGTAGAGGTTTCTTTGCAGAAATTTGACCATACTATATATAAACCCTGGATTACAGAATTGCTGCTGTATTACTCATTGAGTGGCTCATTGAAGCCACTGGTCGGCCATTATGGCACTCCCCAGTAGGAGCAATCGTCCATAGGAATGAATAGAATTGTACAGTATTTCAATTAAATGTTTCAAGGGCAAAATTACATGTATTTTTGTTGTTGTAGTGGGGACAGTAACGTTAGTACTCCAAAAAATATATACTTTAAGGAAAATGTTTAGATATTTTCTTTTTAATGTTTAGTTCACACAATATAATTTAAGTATGCTTTAAAGTGTCTGTAGTAGAATATACTTGGCAAAAATGTATGTAGACATAAATGCATTTCTATCGCTTCCAAAATCTTTTTTACAATGGAGGAGAACCAAGATGGCTGTGCGGTGGGTTCAATACAGCACTCCCTGTCAGTCATCCAGGGTTTATACACATCATTGGTTACCTCCAATGGTTGAATTGGTCAGACTCCTCTATTGGATAGCTATCTGTCAGGGGCCTACTTTGTCCCCTGAATACATCTCGCATGGTTTTAACCTAAAGCATGTGGACAGGTTACAACAGTCTATCTCATTCATTTGGAAATACACAACAGCAATATATTTTTCCTTTGGTTTCATAGCTGTAGTTTATCTGTAGTAGTATAGCTTTAGCAACTATAGTTGTTTATTGATAATACTGTCATTGTCTGTCACCTCAAGACACTGCAGAGAGATGAGAGGGAGCTGAGGAAGCTGCGATTGGAGCTGCAGGGCCTGCAAACTGAATGTCAACAAGGGAAAACGCTCATCAAGAGCCTAACGCAAGTTAAAGGGGAAAAGGGAATCTTGGAAGAGAAAGTGAGTTGAATTCACCAAATTGCCCCTGCCATCGTTCATCACTGAATACAGTCTGTACACCATTGTTATACGTTCATCAAAAACATAAACTCTGATTCACACTATAGGGCCAAGCTGAGATATACTGGGCTGACCTGGTTAAATGCTGAAACTGCGCTGAAAAGGACAAGATAAAAGTCCAGTTTGGGCCAGCAAAGTACGGTTTGAGACGGCCCTATAGTGCGACTTAGGCAATAGTGTTGGGTTTGTGATGATCCTATGATCTATCCTTCATTGTATTCGACTGCACTGATCAAGAGACTATTGTGGCGTAGGAGTGAAGCTGCCAAACGGAAGACCATCCACTGACCTAATATAATTTTCTCTTGATCTGAATGGACAACATGTCTAGTGAAAGTGTTTTTCATTCACGTTGTGCTCATGGCAGGTGGCCCAGTTGGAGCGAGCTCAGAGCAGACTCCAGAGTGACCGGGAGCACCAGACAGAGAGCAGCCGGACCCAGGAGGACCTGAGGGAGAGCAGGACGCAGGTGGCGGAGCTGGGAGCGAAAGTGGAGCGACTCACTTCAGTGCTCTCCTGCTTGGAGGAAGAGCATTGCACACTGCGGTCATTATCTAGACAATAGATTGTGTGTGTGGTCATTATCTAGACCAGTGGTCACCAACCGATAGATCTTCTAGGCATTCCTAGTTGATCACCAAACATTTCTGTAGAAAAGCCAACGATAAAGGCTTGCGTTCCTTTATACATTTTTTATTTTGACTTTGCGCTTTTGGTGGAAGTGCACTTGATTCAGAAGCCTTGCGCGCCGGTTAGGCAAAGTGTTCCCATGTTGAACCATTTAATTTGTCTGAAGGGGCAAACTCCGCCTAATCAAGTGCGCCTACTGTCCTGGCCAATCGCATAGCTCAAATCAACGTGTCTAGTACAGCTTCCGCGACCCCACAGCAAAGTTTGATACCAGCCTACCAGAGAGCAACTGTCAAAAGAATACAGCAAAGAGCTCCTGTTTTTATGACTGAGTTCATGTTGAAGTTTTTATTCAGCGCTATCAACAAAGTTTTTATTAAACATAAAACGAGCTTCTCCCGACTCTCGCGCTGCACTGAATTAGCAGCCAAGTGTATCGATAGGCCTGGGTTTATATTGTTAGCAGCTCGTTATGTCTGTTTTAATATCAAGGAATATTTCAGTTTCTCTGGTCATAGAAACAACGTTCATTTGTTCATGCGACAGAAATAATGCGGCGCGACTGGAGTTTCACCATCAGTAGGAGGACGGTATCCCTCTGGTCAATAAACAATACAATTATTTCCATTTATGCTCTGCTGTGCCTCACAAGTAATACAACTGATCTGTTTTGTTGTCAAAGCTCAAGTTTTGAAATCTAATATTGCCTGAGAATAACAATATTAGCAGGCCAGGCACATAGCCAATATTCTGTGATAATGTAATAGGCCTACTGCCCAAAGATTATTCCTACAGAACTGGTTTTATTAATGTTGCATAGGATTACATTTTTCACGTTTAAAAAAAAAAGCGGTATATCTCGGCTTGCTTTTTGACTGTGAAAGTGATCTTGACTCAGAAAAGGTTGGTGACCACCACTTTAGACCTGACCTTTTCTTTACATAGTCATTTTGTGACTGGAGGTTTGAAATGTGATTTTTTTGTTATGTGGTACACATGATTATACAGTGAGCCTTGTTGCGGCACCGGTTGGTGTAATTGTCCTCTACAGAGTGCAGCTCTATCCCTATGATTCCTTGTACCGTTCCCTCCAATCTGTCGTCCTCACACTCCCCCGTATGGCCTTGCGGTTGTGTACTGTTAGGTTGCCATACAGTCATGCGTCCTAGTCAGGTCACACTCAATGATGCCACGGTAACAGTTCCCACGTCTGCCTGTCCATGCCAAATTTCAGGGATGAGACGGTGCAGGAGAGGAGGCGCGCCGCAGACCTCCAGGCTCAGCTGAGTGAGCGGGTCCGGGAGAAGCTGACCGCTGAAGGGGAGAAGGAGAGACTGGGCATCGAGCTACTCCGGCTCAGGGAACAACTCCAACTCTCCACCCAGACCCGACAGGAGACCGCAGGACCCACCAGGCCCAGACAGGATACCCCAGAATCCGACTACAGCTTCCTCCTAGCAGAGAGGACCAAAGACGAATGCCTCAACCAGGTACCTGGATAAGCATTCACATAGAAACATAAGGTGAACATGGTTACTTTCATAGGGTCTTAAATAGAAAAACATCTTATCTGATTTATGACAAGCCAAAGGATGTATGAATATCGAATTGTGTTGCCACATACATCAATTATCAGTAGATTGTTTATGTATCTTCCATAACAAAGATTTTGTGTCTGTCTCTGTCTTTCTGTGTGTTCTGTGTGTGTGCTCTGCGCTCCCCTCCTAGCTGGCGTCTCTGAAGTGTGAGCTGAGTCATCTGCACGCCACCCTGGAGGAGGAACGGCAGCTGGCCAATCAGCACCAGCTGGCCCTGCAGGCCCAGATCAACGAGGCCCAGGCCCGCACTAAGGTCAGTACCCAGTGTCCCCTCAACGGCCTGTCAGTGTAACTCAATCAATACTGTCACACATAATGCACTGAACAACGATAAGCCAATATTACTCAACGTTATCCCGTGACGATAAGCCAAAATTACTCAATCAAATTACTGTCACACCTGATGCTCTAAAGTCTAAGAAACAAACAGTCTAGTCCCTAATATAAACTCAAATATAAAGCCAGGGGAAAAGTGTTTCACGCGGCACTTTTTAAAATATTGGCTGATATTCTCCTTATTGAGGTGAACCAGCCCTTCCAATTCAGTGGCGTTTCTGTTCCCCCACCATCCCTCTTCCACAATGCCTCCCCAGTCCCAGGACTCCGTGCTGGGGCAGAAAGCTGAGGAGAGCAAGCAGCTGAAGCAGGACCTCCAGAGAGTCCAGAGTCTGTTCACCTCGGCTGAGAGGGAACTACGCTACGAGAGAGAGAAGAACCTGGACCTCAAGAGACACAACGCCCTCCTGGACCAGGAGAAGATCAAGGTACACTTAACACAACCACATGTTCACTGACGGCCAATTCTAACTTTCACTGACAGTTTCACTTAGTCATGCATTGATGTCAATGGGACTGAGACTTAAATGCTTAAGTGGAAGTTAGGATTCGCCCGTTAATTCGTACCACCATCGAGCCTAGACATCATTTTGTTATCCTCTTAAAACATTGTTTTATTTATATTTATATATATATATATATATATATATATATATCATATACAGTCGTGGCAAAACGTTTTGAGAATGACACAAATATTAATTTCCACAAAGTTTGCTGCTTCAGTGTCTTTAGATATTTTTGTCAGATGTTACTATGGAATACTGAAGTATAATTACAAGCATTTCATAAGTGTCAAAGGCTTTTATTGACAATTACATGAAGATGATGCAAAGAGTCAATATTTGCAGTGTTCTTTTTCAAGACCTCTGCAATCCGCCCTGGCATGCTGTCAATTAACTTCTGGGCCGCATCCTGACTGATAGCAGCCCATTCTTGCATAATCAATGCTTGGAGTTTGTCAGAACTTGTGGGTTTTTGTTTGTCCACCAGCCTCTTGAGGATTGACCACAAGTTCTCAATGGGATTAAGGTCTGGGGAGTTTCCTGGCCATGGACCCAAAATATCAATGTTTTGTTCCCCAAGCCACTTAGTTATCGCTTTTGCCTTATGGCAAGGTGTGCCATAATGCTGGAAAAGGTATTGTTCGTCACCAAACTGTTCCTGGATGGTTGTGAGAAGTTGCTCTCGGAGGATGTACCATTCTTTATTCATGGCTGTGTTCTTAGGCAAAATTATGAGTGAGGCCACTCCCTTGGCTGAGAAGCAACCCCACACATGAATGTTCTCAGGATGCTTTACTGTTGGCATGACACAGGACTGATGGTAGTGCTCACCTTGTCTTCTCTGGACAAGCTTTTTTCCGGATGCCCCAAACAATCGGAAAGGGGATTCATCAGAGAAAATGACTTTACCCCAGGCCTCCGCAGTTCAATCCCTGTACCTTTTGCAGAATATCAGTCTGTCATGGATGTTTTCCTGGAGAGAAGTGGCTTCTTTGCTGCCCTTCTTGACACCAGGCCATCCTCAAAGTCTTCGCCTCACTGTGCGTGCAGATGCACTCACACCTGCCTGCTGCCATTCCTGAGCAAGCTCTGTACTGGTGGTGCTCGATCCTGCAGCTGAATCAGTTTTAGGAGACGGTCCTGGCGCTTGCTGGACTTTCTTGGGCGCCCTGAAGCCTTCTTCACAACAATTGAACCGCTCTCCTTGAAGTTCTTGATGATCCAATAAATAGTTGATTTAGGTGCAATCTTACTGGCAGCACTATCCTTGCCTGTTAAGCCTTTTTTGTTCATAGCAATGATGACAGCACGTGTTTCCTTGCAGGTAACCATGGTTGACAGAGGAAGAACAATGATTCCAAGCACCACCCTCCTTTTGAAGCTTCCAGTCTGTTATTCGAACTCAATCAGCATGACAGAGTGATCTCCAGCCTTGTCCTCGTCAACACACTGTTTTAACGAGAGAATCATTGACATGATGTCAGCTGGTCCTTTTGTGGCAGGGCTGAAATGCAGTGGAATTTTGGGGGGGATTTGGTTCATTTGCATGGCAAACAGGGACTTTGCAATTAATTGCAATTCATCTGATCACTCTTCATAACATTCTGGAATATATGCAAATTGGCATCATACAAACTGAGGCAGCAGACTTTGTGAAATTAACATTTGTGTCATTCTCAATACTTTTGGCCACGACTGTACACTACCGTTCCAAATTTTGGGGTCACTTAGAAATGCCCTTGTTTTTGAAAGAACACTTTTTTTGGTCCATTTAAAATAACATCAAACTGGCAGCTTCATTAAATAGTACCCGCAAAACACCAGTATCAACGTCAACAGTGAAGAGGCGACTCTGGGATGCTTGCCTTCTAGACAGAGTTGCAAAGAAAAAGACATCTCAGACTGGCCAATAAACAGAAAAGATTAAGATGAGCAAAAGAACACAGACACTGGACAGAGGAACTCTGCCTAGAAGGCCAGCATCCCGGAGTCGCCTCTTCACTGTTGACGTTGAGACTGGTGTTTTGTAGGTACTATTTAATGAAGCTGCCAGTTGAGGACTTGAGGCATCTGTTTCTCAAACTAGACACTCTAATGTACTTGTCTCTTGCTCAGTTGTGCACTGGGGTCTCCCACTCCTTTTTCTATTCTGGTTAGAGCCAGTTTGCGCTGTTCTGTGAACGCAGTAGTACACAGCGTTGTACGAGATCTTCAGTTTCTTGGTAATTTCTCACATGGAATAGCCTTCATTTCTCAAAACAATAATAGACTGACGAGTTTCAGAAGGAAGGTCTTTGTTTCTGGCCATTTTGAGCCTGTAATCGATCCCACAAATGCTGATGCTCCAGATACTCAACTAGTCTAAAGAAGGACAGTTGTATTGCTTCTTTAATTAGGACAAAAGTTTTCAGCTGTGCTAACATAATGGCAAAAGGGTTTTCTAATGATCAATTAGCCTTTTAAAATAATCAACTTACATTAGCTAACACAACGTGCCATTGGAACACAGGAGTGATGGTTGCTGATAATGAGCCTCTGTATGCCTATGTAGATATTCCATAAAAAATCTGCTGTTTCCAGCTACAATAGTCATTTACAACATTAACAATGTCTACACTGTATTTCTGATCAATTTGATGTTATTTTAATGGACATAAAAATAGCTTTTCTTTCAAAAACAAGGACACATTTCTAAGTGACCCCAAACTTTTGAACATTAGTGTATATTTTTTAACATTACAAAACATACACATACAAACGACAACATACAGAAACACACAAACATTTTCATCACCACCCCTGCCCAGATCCATCTGCTCATCCACTTATTGTCATTGTGTGTTCGTGTGTGAGATGTAATTATCTTCACCACACTTACATTTGGAGTTTCAGTACACAATCATTTTGTGCTTGGGGGTTTTGAAATGTGGACTTCTTTTTCCAGGTGTGTGCGGAGCTAAAGCAGGCCCAGGCAAAGCTTTCCCAGGCAGAGCAGAGTGGCTCGGGGCAGGCTGCAGAGACGGAGCGGCTACAGCAAAGGCTCCGAGAGCTGGAACTGGAGCTGGCCCGCAGCGGGCAGAGCCGCAACACCAACGCAAGCCTGCATGAGGAGCTTCAAGCAGAGAGAGTTCGCGTCATCTCCGCAGACAAGAAGGTTCCTCAGTTCTCACTCAATACTGAGCCATCATGATTGCTTAGCGATAGTGGAACAGGCCATTTAGGGTTTTTGATTCATCATATTTTACAGAAACATTTGTCCTTTCAGTGCAAACACATCAACACATCCTGCTCTTCAACAGTTTAAGCTAGACACACCAGTCTAACTATATAATATGCAGCTTGGCTCAACTTAGTTTGCCATTAATTTTTCTTTTTGTGTTCTTTTTTTATACTTTTTTTTAAATTGTAGGAACACAAATAAAGTAAAAGAAAAGAATAACAAAAAAGATCTGGCAGTTACAGTGATCATACCTTCATCATATTAGTTACATTGACATCTTTGAATTAGACCTTTTTCAAGTACGAAACTCATTTTTCCCAGTATTCCTGACTTCTCTCTTGTGTTCTTAAAGCAAAGGTCATATGGCTCCATGTGGTGTATTTCTTTTACGATGTCTATCCATTGTGTCACTGTGGGAGGGTCTTTTTGTAGCCATTTCCTAGTGATAGCCTTTTTACTGGCTGCCAGTAGGACCTTCAAGAGGTACTTTTCTCTATTGAGTAAGTTATCAGGTATTTCACCCAATATTTCTACTTTTTAAACTATAAAGCTTTTTGGACCCTCCCAAAAGTATGTATATTCTTTCATGTAAGTGAACCCCTTGCTGTGACCTGGCTGTGTTCTATAGGTGTTGGAGCTGCAGCAGAAGCTGAAGAGTGCCCACCACCAGCTTCGTCTGGAGGAGGCCCGGGCCGGGGAGACCAGCCGGCTAGAGAGGGACAGTAGGGACATGTCCGACACCCTCTCCTCTCTCCAAGCCAGACAGCTGGAGGACCAGCTCCAGAGGTGATTACTAGTGTAAAGAAAGCAGAGGCATTGGATAGCTGAATATCCCATTGACTCGCACTGGTCAAGGGGCGATTGGTAACTTCCACATAAGTCAAATTTTCCCTTAGTCATGAATTGATGTCAATGGATTTGCCCCCAAGTGGTTAACTCATTTCAATTCAATTTAGTCTAGTTCCTCTTCCAACTCGTAGTGTGTGTGTGATAGTGAGGGTTAGTGCAGAGCCACACATTGGAGGTGTCATAATACCCATAAAACCTAGCGGTCAAACACCATACATTTTATTCCATAGGGGATTTTAGAAACACTTAAAATAAGGGCTGTGTTTGTGTAGGCTTACCCTGGCGTGACGTTTTGATAAGCATGTAAATCTCTCTCGGACAAGGCGACTCTCTTATAAATATATTTGGCTCTATTTACTCTGATTCGAAAATGCTAATTCGCATCAAAGTAGACATCATCATGTAAAACTACAAATCCCTGCAAGCTCCTGCATGTAATCTCTAGCTGACACCTTTGCTAACAGGTGTTGTGTCAATTTAGAACTTGCACAAAACATGGCGCTGCATGGTCAATCGTCCGTCTGCATTGGCCGTGCAGAATTTACGGTAATATGTCTACTTCAGAAATCAGGGCATTCATACTGTACTTCCTGCTGTTGTCAAGGAAGTGAGTTTGTGTTTATACAGGACCTCCCGCCCTCACCTACCATCAACCAATCGTGTCAATGCAGAGCTATACAGAGCCCTCCGCATTGTTACAAAATTTGAGAGTCGGTGCGGAGCTCAATTTGGTCTCTGCGTGCCTCCGGAGGCTCCCAATTGCGTCACCACCGTCCATACGGCGCTTTAGACCACATTTTTCGATCAAGCATAAATTGGCATTTACACGGTTATCAAAACATCACGCCAGGGTAAGCCTACATGAGAAGCAGCTCTTATTTTAAGTGTTTTTAAAATCCTCTATGGAAAAAATGAATGGTGGAAAAATGGTTTGACCGCTATGTTTTATGGGAATTATGACTCATACTGTGGTACTCTACAGTCAGAGAATAATAGTCTGCTGAGGCACACCAGGGCACTTTATAAAATACACTACTTTGGATCTTTTCTCTCTCACTCACTACTATATTGCTTTTACCCCCACAGCCTTTAAAGATCATTGAGTGAGTTGTAGGACAGAAGAAAAGGCCTCCAGGGATCACATTGAAAAAGAGACTCGTAGCTCAATCAAATTTTATTCGTCACATGCTCCAAATACAACAGGTGTAGACTTTACTGTGAAATGGTTATTTACGAGCCCTTTCTCAACAGTGCAGTGTTAAAAAGTAAGAAAAGTTTAGCAAGGAAGTAGTAACACAATAAAATAACATTAACAAGGCTATATACAAGGAGTACCGGTACCGACTCAATGTGCAGGGGTACGAGGTAATTTAGGTAATATGTACATGTAGGTAGGGGTAATGGTGACGAGGAACTCAGCATAGATGATAAACAGTAGCCGCAGCATATGTGAGGAGTGTGTGAGTGAGTGGCATCAATATGTTTGTGTGTGAGTGTATGTAGTGTGCGTCTATGTTTGTTGGAGTGTCAGTGTAGTGTGTGTGGGTAGAGTCCAGTGAGTGTGCATCGAGCCAGTGTGAGAATATCAGTGCAAAAAAAAGTGGGTCGATGCAAATTATTTATATTAAAAAGGATGCCACTTTTTTTAAAGTACCATCACCTAACACAGAGTGCCTGATCTCACTATGGCTGTATCTCATGTCCCCACACCACTGCCCCCTTAAACAGGAAGCTGTTGGAGCAGAGGGAGGAGGAGCTGCAGCAGCAAGTGCGTTCTCTGCGGGGGAAGGAGGTATCGCTGGGACGCAGCAACTCAGAGCTCAAACACCTCACACAGCAGCTAGAGACACGCCTAGCCGTCCTGGAAGCCGAGCATGGCAAGGCCAGAGAGGAGGTCAGTGATACTGGGCCCAGACGTGGGTTCAAATACTATTTGATATTTTTTTTTTACTTTGAGCTTTTGTTTTAGTCTGTCAAGAATGCCAGGGGGGTGGGGTTTGTACTTTTGGGACTTTTGTATTTGTTCCATGGCAACAGGGAAGCTCACTGCTAATGTTTTTGAAATTATCTCAAATAGTATACCTACAGGATCTACCTCTGAAGCGAGTTTCCAATCCCATAGTTCTGTTACTTTTCTCTGCCCTCATTCACCTTTACTGGGTTTCTGCGCCCAGAAAGGTGGAAACAATTTGGCCAACACTTTAATTAAGCTAATGTTTTGATTAGTGTATGTATTTTTAAAGGCCGAGCTTCATGTTAAAAATGTCATTTCGCGACTATTCAAATCAGATAATTTGTATAATTTGATATTCGTCAATTCGACTCCATGGGGTCAACCCTAGTAATAGGAATACAGATTGAACGTTGTGTTTTGCGTATGCATGCTCTGCTCTGCAGCAGAGAGAGAGCCAGAGGTCGTGTCTTCAGCTGGGACAGGAGCTGGTGGCCAGTCAGCAGGAGAGTGAACGGCTCCAGGAGGAGCTCCAGCAGGTCATCACACAGCTGGACACTTACATCAGGTCAGAGCCTGTTCATCAAGTAGCCTATAAAAGGATTTTCACAGTACTGTACCAAACTGGCCTGGCTACGTATCTCACCACAGTTGCTGGAACTGTGCTGGAAAGGAAATATCAGTCAGCACAGTTCGGGTAGTTTGTGCACAATAGTGTGAAAAGGGAATATATATATACAGTGGGGAGAACAAGTATTTGATACACTGCCGATTTTGCGGGTTTTCCTACTTACAAAGCATGTAGGGGTCTGTAATTTTTATCATAGGTACACTTCAACTGTGAGAGACGGAATCTAAAACAAAAATCTAGAAAATCACATTGTATGATTTTTAAGTAATTAATTTGCATTTTATTGCATGACATAAGTATTTGATCACCTACCAACCAGTAAGAATTCCGGGTCTCGCAGACCTGTTAGTTTTTCTTTAAGAAGCCCCCCTGTTCTCCACTCATTACCTGTATTAACTGCACCTGTTTGAATTCGTTACCTGTATAAAAGACACCTGTCCACACACTCAATCAAACAGACTCCAACCTATCCACAATGGCCAAGACCAGAGAGCTGTGTAAGGACATCAGGGCTAAAAATGTAGACCTGCACAAGGCTGGGATGGGCTACAGGACAATAGGCAAGCAGCTTGGTGAGAAGGCAACAACTGTTGGCGCAATTATTCGAAAATGGAAGAAGTTCAAGATGACGGTCAATCACCCTCGGTCTGGGGCTCCATGCAAGATCTCTCCTCGTGGGGCATCAATGTTCATGAGGAAGGTGAGGGATCAGCCCAGAACTACACGGCAGGACCTGGTCAATGACCTGAAGAGAGCTGGGACCACAGTCTCAAAGAAAACCATTAGTAACACACTACGCCGTCATGGATTAAAATCCTGCAGCGCACGCAAGGTCCCCCTGCTCAAGCCAGCGCATGTCCAGGCCCGGCTGAAGTTTGCCAATGACCATCTGGATGATCCAGAGGAGGAATGGGAGAAGGTCATGTGGTCTGATGAGACAAAAATAGAGCTTTTTGGTCTAAACTCCACTCGCCGTGTTTGGAGGAAGAAGAAGGATGAGTACAACCCCAAGAACACCATCCCAACCGTGAAGCATGGAGGTGGAAAAATCATTCTTTGGGGATGCTTTTCTGCAAAGGGGACAGGACGACTGCACCATATTGAGGGGAGGATGGATGGGGCCATGTATTGCGAGATCTTGGCCAACAACCTCCTTCCCTCAGTAAGAGCATTGAAGATGGGTCGTGGCTGGGTCTTGCAGCATGACAACGACCCGAAACACACAGCCAGGGCAACTAAGGAGTGGCTCCGTAAGAAGCATCTCAAGGTCCTGGAGTGGCCTAGCCAGTCTCCAGACCTGAACCCAATAGAAAATCTTTGGAGGGAGCTAAAAGTCCGTATTGCCCAGCGACAGCCCCGAAACCTGAAGGATTTGGAGAAGGTCTGTATGGAGGAGTGGGCCAAAATCCCTGCTGCAGTGTGTGTAAACCTGGTCAAGAACTACAGGAAACGTATGATCTCTGTAATTGCAAACAAAGGTTTCTATACCAAATATTAAGTTATGCTTTTCTGATGTATCAAATACTTATGTCATGCAATAAAATGCAAATTAATTACTTAAAAATCATACAATGTGATTTTCTGGATTTTTATTTTAGATTCCGTCTCTCACAGTTGAAGTGTACCTATGATAAAAAATTACAGACCTCTACATGCTTTGTAAGTAGGAAAACCTGCACAATCGGCAGTGTGTCAAATACTTGTTCTCCCCACTGTATATAAAAGGGCACATTTGCTCACACACACCACCAACCTCTCCAGCGACTTACTGTACACATACACAAACATTAAGATGACTTCGTCCATGAATACCATAAACACTATAGACTAATAGTAAACTATAGACCTCAATGACACATCATGAACGCTCCAACATCTCTCCCACCTCCTCGTTCCACATACAGGAAGTACAATGAGAAACAGTCGCAGCACAAGACCAAGCTGAGGAAGGCCAAGCAGATCTTCCTGATGGCCACGGCCCAGAGAGACCGCACCATCCAGAAACTGGAGAACGACCTTGCCCTGGCCTCAAGCCTCTCCCACAAGGTCAGTCTGTCTGTCAATCAGTCTGTCCGTTTGTCAGTAATTTAATTGGTTTCATGGTTAATTTCATGAATAGGGACAGGTACAAACACATTGACACATTGATGTAACAATCATCCGATGCTATATGCTAGTTTTCAACATCCCTAGATGGGTTTGTTTGCCCTTTTTGAAAGAGTGACTGTAGTCTCATGGTGTCTGTTGTGTCTGAGAGGGCATTGAGATGTGGCATGAGCAGTTGCTGTAGTAGTAATAATAGTGATGATAGCCTTGAAGGACTCTACCTCTCTGCCTCTCTTATGGTATGCAGGAGAAAGACTGGATCAGGACAGTTATGGAGGAGAATGAAAAATTGCTGGTAGAGAAAAGAGAACTTCTGAGGAGGATGAGCGAGGCAGAGGAGATGGGGAGCAACGGCCTGAGAAAGGCCTCCAATGTTCAGCACAGGTACTGAGTACTCTATCTATGAATTTGAGTGTGGTTACATTTCTCCAGCCCCATTCCTTATTTTTGTAATAAGTAGTTAAAGCAAGGTGGGGCTGCCAAATGAAGAAGTGTCTTTCGGTCAAGTGTTGATGTGAATGTGTTCACCACACGCAACTTCGGCTGTAACATAGTCACCTGGGTAAAGTTCAGCGAAATTAGGGAAAGTTCCACAAAACCAACGTGTGAATTTCAGTCACTGCTTCTCCATAGACTGCTTTCAAGGTAAGGAAACAAATATCTGAATACCGTAAAACTTCAATTAAAAGCCTTTTTAAAAGCCGGGCAACGGCACGCATTTCAGCAAATAAATGCCTGTTTCAAATAAACACAGGATCCTAATGAATTGTTTGAGGTTTGATTTGTTACATTAAATAATTCAGTATTGACTCAAAAAAATGTCAATCATCCATTTTTATCGCCAGTAAGAAACAACTAGCCATTGGCTGGCAACAGCTGAGAACTTCAAGCTAACTGGCTAGAAGAAAACAGTCAGTAATTGGCAGATCGCCCTCTAGTGGTGAAAGTACAATTGCAGGAAATGCAGTCAGTCAAATTATTCTGTCAAGGAAAAGTAATATATTATTTAAAACATTTTATGGAGGTATACTAAGACAAAAGAAAAGTTACATTAACTAGGTTTCCATTAAATTGGCGACAGATTCATGTGATTTTTTTTTTTAAAGCATATAGAAAATATTTGCATTTTCCCACCAGTGGTGTTTCTACTAAAACGGACTGGTTTTGGATAAATAATCACTGCGTGATGCTGTAGTGCAGACAAAATGTATTTTTTTGCTTATGTTTTCATGTACCAAATAAAATCTAAAGTTCAATGTCTTTTCATCGCATTTTCAACAGCTTTTGTCACAAAAACTGTTGTGTTAAATAGCAAATGTGCCTACTATGGTCTTGGTACGTGTGCTCTAGCCAACAGCTCGCAGATACAGTGTGGGTAGGCTGTGCAGGTAGTCTAGTCTACATGATGAGATTATTATGGATAGCCTAACATGCTGGCCAGACCGCTCATGCGCCGCCATCGTGCATATGTTGATTTTGTCCACCCATAGCAGATGCAATCAGGACACGCAGGTTGAAATATCGAAACGAACTCTGAACCATCTGTATTAATTTGGGGACAGGTCAAAAAGCATTAAACATATATGGCAATTTAGCTAGCTAGCTTGCTGTTGCCTGAAATGCACAAGGTCCTCTACTCCGACAAATAATCCACAGATAAAAGGGTAAAAGTTTGTTTCTAGTAATCTCTCCTCCTTCAGGCTTCTTCTTCTTCTTTGGACTTTATATGACGGTTGGCAACAAACTTTAAGGTGCATTACCACTACCAACTGGACTGGAGGGTGGACCTCAGTTCATCTTTCAAACATCCACGTGGGTATATGCCCCTAAAAACCAATGAGGAGATGGGAGCGGCGGTACTTGCTGCGCATCAAGCGTCACAAATAGAACCAAGTTCTATTTTAGCGCCTGGCTACTCCGACGCGCGCGAGCAGTGTGGGTGCAATGATTGAATAACATGTATGACTACATTTATTTTGCAACGCAAGTGTTGTGGTCAGCATTTTTTGGGGGTCAAATGGCAGTCAAGCATCGAACATGTCAGTAAAATAAGACCCAGTAAAATAAGACCCGATATTTATTGGAAAGGAGCATCAAAACCACCATTCACTTTCACCACCCTGGGAAATTCATCATGACTTATTTCTTCTGTAGCCTAATAAACTGCATGTTTTCCCGAGTCGTAATGGGAGAACCACACACCATATCATCGCGTGCCTCAAAGCTTACTTCTATATGATTATTATTTCAATATTTTCCACCACCATTTTTCACACAATTCATTTTACAGACATAAAGATGTTGAACAAACAAGTTCTGTCAGCATTTAAAAATGTTTACTGAAACTTTTGTGATTGTTTTCAAATATGGTATGACTCGCATAAACTCTGGATGGAGACGTGGTTACAGTGTGTAAATGATAACACATTAGTGCAGGAAATGAAGAAATGTATTAAAATGCTGGAAGTGAATGCTGGAATTAAACAAATAACTATGCAAAAGCTGTGTGCATTAAGGAAATGGAAGACTGGCTCAAATAGAAGCCTATCTCTAATAAATGCCAATTGTGTTCAGTGATTTAAGCAAATAAACTCCTGGGCTATTAATACAAGTTTTACACTATGTAATTTTGCCGACTTGTCCCTTTTTAAGGTACAGTACCAGTCAAAAGTTTGGACAAACCTACTAATTTAAGGGTTTTTCTTTTCTTTTTACTATTTTCTACATTTTAGAATAATAGTGAAGACATTAAAACTATGAAATAACACATGGAATCATGTAGTAACCAAAAAAAGAGTTAAACAAATAAAATGGTATTTGAGATTCTTCAAAGAAGTCACCTTCTACCTTGATGACAATGTTGCACACTCTTGGCATTCTCTCAACCAGCTTTACCTGGAATGCTTTTGCAACAGTCTCGAAGGAGTTCCCACATATGCTGAGCACTTGTTGGATGCTTTTTCTTCACTCTGCTGTCTAACTCATCCCAAATCATCTCAATTGGGTTGAGGTCGGGGTGATTGTGGAATCCAGGTCATCTGATGCAGCACTCCATCACTCTCCTTCTTGGTCAAATAGCCCTTACACAGCCTGGAGGTGTGTTTTGGGTCATTGTCCTGTTGAAAAACAAATGATAGTCCCACTAAGCGCAAGCCAGATGGGATGGCGTATCGCTGCAGAATGCTGTGGTAGACATGATGGTTAAGTGTGCCTTGAATACTAAATAAATCAATGTGTCACCAGCAAAGCACTATCACACCTCCTCTTCCTTGCTTCACGTTGAGAACTACACATGCTGAGATCATCCGTTCACCTACTCTGCATCTCAGAAAGATACGGCAGTTGGAACCAAAAATCTCAAATTTGGAGATCAGGCCAAAAGACAGATTTCCACCGGTCAAATGTCCATTGCTCGTGTTTCTTGGCCCAAGCTAGTCTTTTCTTATTATTGGTGTCCTTTAGTAGGGCTTTCTTTGCAGCAATTCAAACATGAAGGCCTGATTTCACGCAGTCTCTCTCCTCTGAACAGTTGATGTATCTGTTACTTGAACTCTGAAGCATTTATTTGGGCTGCAATTTCTGAGGCTGGTAGCTCTAATGAACTTATCCTCTGCAGCAGAGGTAACTCTGGGTCTTCCATTCCTGTGGCGGTCCTCATGAGAGCCAGTTTCATCATAACGCTTGATGGTTTTTGCGACTGCACTTCAAGAAACTTTCAAAGATCTTGAAATGTTCCACATTGACTGACTTTCATGTCTTAAAGGAATGATACTGTCATTTCTCTTTTCTTATTTGAGCTGTTTTTGCGGTACTATGGACTTGGTCTTTTACCAAATTTCTCTTTCAGGGTCAACTTTCTGGAGGTGGAGAACAGACAACTTCAGGAAAGAACTTTAAAGTTGGCCAATCAAGTCGGAACGCTAGAGCGGGCTCTGAGGAACGTCCAATCACAATCGCTCTGCAACCTAGAGGTACCAATCCCATGGTCCCTGACATTGGCACAAAAGAGCATCATGTTTTCCTAACAAATTTTTAATCTGCTTTCCCCCCCTCAGGATATCAAGAAAATGTTTCCTTCTGAAAGTCTTGCGAACGACAGCGTCCTTCATAAGTCAACATTAAGGTACAAATTGCATAGATGCATACAATATATTGCATATATTTATAGTTCATATATTATATATGGAACAAAAATATAAATGCAACATGCAACAATTTCACTCATTTTACGGAGTTACAGTTCATATGAGGAATTCAGCCAATGTAAATAAATTCATTAGGCCCTAATATATGGATTTCACATGACTGGGAATACAGATATGCATCTGCTGGTCACAGATACCTTAAAAAAATTAGCCTCATAGGATCTCGTCATGTTATTTTTGTGCATTCAAATTGCCATAGATAAAATGCAATTGTGCTCGTTGTCTGTAGCTTATGCCTGCCCACACCATAACCCCACCGCCACCATGGGGCACTCTGTTCACAATGTTGACATCAGGAAACCACTCGCTCTGACACGACGCCATGCACATGGTCTGCGGTTGTGAGGCCGTTTGGACGTACTACCAAATTCTCTAAAACGATGGTAGAGAAATGAACATTAAATTATCTGGCAATAGCTGTGGTGGTCATTCCTGCAGTCAGCATGCCAATTGCACGCTCCCTCAACTTGAGACATCTATAGCATTGTGTTGTGTGACAAAACTGCACATTTTTGTGGCCTAAAATTGTACCCAGCACAAGGTGCACCTGTGTAATGATCATGCTGTTTAATCTGCTTCTTGATATGCTGCCCCTGTCAGGTGGATGGATTATCTTGGCAAAGGAGAAATGCTCACTAACAGGGATGTAAAAAAATGTGTGCACAACATTTGAGAGAAATAAGCTTTTTGTGCGTGTGGAACATTTCTGGGATCTTTTATTTCAGCTCATGAAACATGGGACCAACACTTGTGTAAAGTGTTGGTCCCATGTTTCTTTTATATTATTGTTCATAAATATACTCAGGGCATTCTACATTATTTGTTTGTATGTTCTTATTTGAAGCTGCTCTTCAAAATTGTGACTGCTCTGGGCTTGAACAACATTTTAACTGCAC
This sequence comes from Salvelinus fontinalis, assembly GCF_029448725.1. Lineage (NCBI taxonomy): Eukaryota > Metazoa > Chordata > Actinopteri > Salmoniformes > Salmonidae > Salvelinus > Salvelinus fontinalis. The sequence continues at coordinate 39,605,612 of NC_074695.1, forward strand.
TTGTAGCAAGGTCATTCATAACTTCTTGCACCATTCATCCATTGTTCTTACAGTAACCACCTGTCTGTCTGCAGTCTGACATCAGGTGCGTGTGACCCTCTGGGCATCCTCAATGCCATCTGCCGGGTGAAGGTGGGTGAGCGCGTGGAGGGCATCCAGACGTCGTCCTCCACGCCCCATTCCCAGTTGCAGTCCTTTGAACTGGGCTACCTGAACCTCACCTCCCCTGTAGCTCCCCCAGACTCCAAAGACCCAGAGGAGAGTGACCAGTGACCAGAAAGTGATCAGTGTGGGGAGTGACTATGTATGAGGAAGGGGTTAAAGGGTGGTGAGGACCCTGGTATACAAAATGACTGCTCCATTGACCACAGGAGAATCTGTCACTGTTACTCTAGTCTTGCGTTACTATTCTTTCAAGTCTCTAAGGAAGCCTGGAAGCTGAGGCTACTGTTACTTACCTTTGAGGTGTTGACCTGAGTGGTGATTTTACAAGACAATCATGTCATTGTGTACAAAATAGACAGTTGTGAGAATTTTTATTGCGATGCCTCCACTGTAACGACAATTCATGGTCTTTTCTGCTTTGCCCGTGGAACACAGTTTGAATTGTGGAATTATACCACTGACTCCCTCATTTGGCTTGCAGCTGCTGCCTTCTCTCCCTTGTGGTCACAGTGGGGTGTTTGAAAAGTGAGCTTTTGGGGGTTTGGCTGGTTAGGTCTGTGGGAGTGTGTCAATGGAAAACATTGAAAATAGTATTTTTAACAGTGACTTGCGTGATTTGAGCTTCAGTGCAACTATTCGATTGGAAGTGGAAGTAACTAGTTAAGATATGGTCTTTTTTGGATGCACTAAATGTGGATGCACCTAATTTTAAATCCTCCAAATGCTACGATGGTCTTTATATTCAGAAAATAAGGCCAAACTGACCATGGAGCCTTATGAAGGTCTGGAGGTGGTATGACTACATTTACATTGAATCAAATATGTGTCTTTGTATTCAAGGAAAAAAACGGTAACTTTTTAAAAATTGTTCTAGATACTAGCATCACAATTTCTACACTAATACAGTGAGGTCCAAAAGTATTTGTAAAGTGACTCATATTTTGTTGTTTTGGCTCTGTACTCCGGCACTTTGGATTTGAAATGGTACAATGACTAAGGTCCAAGTGCAGACTCTCAGCTTTAATTGTATGGTATCTTCATCCATATCAAGTGAATCGTTTAGAAATTACAGTACTTGTTGTACATAGTCTCCCCATTTTACGGAACCAAAAGTATTTGGACAAATTCACTTGTGTGTATTAATAGTCAAAAGTTTAGTATTTGGTCCCATATTCCTAGCACACAATGACTACATCAAGCGTGTGACTCTACAAACTTGTTGGATGCATTTGCAGTTTGTTTTGGTTGTGTTTGAGAAAAGTTTGTGCCTAATAGAAATTTGTGGTAAATAATGTATTGGTTCATTTTGGATTAACTTTTATTGGTAAATAAGAATAGAATATGTTTCCAAATATTTTTACATTCATGTGGATGCTACCATGATTACGGATAATAATTTAATGAATCATGAATAATTATGAGTGAGAAAGTTCGAGGCATAAATATCATAAGTACATTTTCCCCAAAACTTTTGGTTTCCTAGAATCATGGGACGATGTACAAAAAGTGCTATAATTTCTAAACGGTTCACCCAATATGGATGAAAATACCCTCAAATCCAAAGTGCTGGAGTACAGAGGCAAAACAACGAAACATTTGTCACTGTCCCAATACTTTTGGACCTTACTGCATGTGTCTGACATCAACGTACAATAGTGACAATTAAATGACAGTGGTGTGAAAGAGCCGTTTGAAATTCTCACTTTTTTTTTAGAACATGCTCGAGTTGGTTTACATTCTGAGGAAAGTGGCAGTGAAACGGTAGCTGTAGGATTTAACTTAAATCCATTGTTGGCTTTTTATTTTCTATGAAAACCTCATGCCTTTTGGGATTGTAATATGTTTTAGGATGTTTTCTGAGATTAAGTCTTAACGTGGTTCAAAGCGTATCTGTTAAGTTTACAAACGTGTTTTCTATCGAGTGTAACATTGGTGTTACGAGGGTGAGAATGTTACATACAACTGGATGTGTTGTAATGAGGAAGATACAGTATGTGTGTGTAGCCTAATGCTAAGAAACAGATTGTTGGCTTTCAAATAGCCATTATTAGCAATCCTAATATTATCACTCAAACCACTACAAACCTGTACTCTGGTGTAGGCTATACTATACCTCTGTTCATTATGTTCTTAACTAGAACACGTTTTAATATGGAGGACAATACAGTTTGTTGTCTCTTATGTAAGAGATTCTCCCGAGTGGCGCAGCATCTCAGTGCTAGAGGCGTCACTACAGACCTTGGTTCGATCCCGGGCTGTATCACAACCGGCCGTGATCGGGATTCCCATAGGGCGGCGCTCAATTGGCCCAGCGTCGTCCAGGTTAGGTTAGGCCGGGGTAGGCCATCATTGTAAAATAATAATTTGTTCTTAACTGACTTGCCTAGTTAAATCAAGGTTAAACATTTTAAGAAAGATAGCAAGTTTTACAATAGTTTGTTTTGCTTTGAATGGGATCCACTTGCATGCCCGTTTAGAGGTCAGGGTTTTTAGGTACTTTATCATTAAAGGTGGTAGTCTTGGAAAATACCATATTCACAGTATACACAGCATTTGATCACCTGTTACAGTAATGCATTTCTTTTTCACTATAGATTTTTAAGTTTGTGTAGTATGACTCTTAGATGTTTTAACCACAAAGCGATTATTTAATTTAGCAATGTTTTATAAACTTGGAATTTTAACCTTTTATTTAGCCACTGACAACTTCACTGTAGCCTTTAGAGATTGATTCAGCAAGGAATGTATATGATATTGTATGATATGCTTTGTAATCCTCCATTTTGTCTTCAACGTGCCTGTAATGATAAAGTGTAATGCTCTGTCTTGCTGCTAAACTGAGAGGGAATATCAATCTACAAATAATTCTTTCTATTAACAGTCATTTTCATTAGAGTAACATTAACTTTTAGGTACTAATGTAAATGTGATTTTTTTATAAAGATAATAAACATGTATTTTCATAAATAAAGGTCATTCAATCTTCCCATGTGTATTTGATTCCTTTGTTTAGTTTAAGCGCACCTGGGGTGTATTCATTAGTGCCAAACAGAAGCAAAAGTTTGGGCAACTGAAAATTTTAGTTTCTTATTGGACAAGTTCAGGTTAGTCCCTCCCCGTTTCGACTGTTTGCTTCTGTCTGGTTCCTAATGAATAAACTCCAGGTCATATCTGTCACGTTCCTGACCTGTTTTCTGTTATTTTTGTATGTGTTTAGTTGGTCAGGGTGTGAGTTGGGGTGGGCATTCTATGTTTTGTGTTTCTATGTTTAGGTCATTTGTAATTAGCCTTATATGGTTCTCAGAGACAGGTGTTTGACTTTTCCTCTGATTGAGAACCATATAAAGGTAGGCTGTTCACACTGTTTGTTGGTGGGTGGTTGTCTTCTGTGTCTGTGTATGTTGCACCACACGGGACTGTTTCGGTTTGTTCGTTCGTTTGATGTAGTCTGTTCCTGTTCGTGAGTTTTTCGTGTCTTTATGTAAGTTCCATGTTCAGGTTTCGTCTACGTCGTTTTCTTATTTTGTAGTTTGTTGAAGTGTTTTCGGTTTTCGTCTGTACTTTAATAAACTTCATTATGTCCAAATATCACGCTGCATTTTGGTCCAATCCCTACTCCTCCTCTTCGTCTGAAGAGGAGGAGGACAGCCGTTACAATATCTTGGAACAGAAGGTCAAACAATCATGTTGTTGATGATAAATGTTGCAATATTGAATGGCGAATACAATAATTAACCCATGTTTTACATGCTGGGGCTGCAAACTGTTTGGTTTTAAATTATTCATCAAAGTTATGCAGTACAATTTTTTGTTTAAATGTCTGTTTATTAAACAAGGTAAAGAGTTTTTCTTAAACATTGATATTCTTAGTTTTACTTCTCAGTCTTGTGTGCATATTAAGTTGTCTAAAAACCTTATATGAAATCACAAAGAGAGAGGTGTAATAAATCTACACATCTTTTCATAGAGAATATGGGTTAACAGTTCATTAATATACAGATTACAGTTTGGATATTCCATGCGGAAAAATAAAAATGTTTACGAGACTGAATACTGAAGAACACAATACAGAATATGGAAATAAAATGGTTGTTCAATGATAAAATAGTTAAGGCGTATACGTAAACTGAAAACATTAATAACAAATTATCAATATTCTGATAGACTAAAATCATTACAATAAGTTCATACATAAACATACCTGTACAAAACTCTAAACCAAAACAACAGTTTATGAAAATGGTACTAAAATGAGGATCATTACAATACAGCAACATGTACATTTCCCTATAATTTTTCTCAGAAGAGACTAAATTGAAGAGGCAGGGTCTGTTGGCATAAATGTTTGTTTCCAGGCCAGTGGCTTGAATTATAGTTTTTTTTAATTTATTTTTTAACATACTATAAATGTATTTAACAATCTTCTCAGCTCCATCTCAAATAAACATCTAGCCTTAGCACCTTTTCTTAAGCAACTTGGAAGAATACAAGCTACTAGTACCATCCAGAGCAACCAGAAGGTAAAATTACAGTAAAAATACAACAAACAATACTGTGTATACTATGATGAAAGAAACACTTGCAGTAACACTGCCAGTTCATATGAAGTTATATATGGTATGAACCTTTGAACAAATTCATACTGACTATACTTTACGGTAATTAAATGTAAACCTGTTGAAAATCAAGATGAATCTATCCTGAATGTAGTGGGCTTAGCGGTTAATATTAGTTCACTTTTTGGTCCACTTTCAAATACTATTGTCATGTTTAAACTGTTTTATTGACTGACTTTCTATTGATGAAGCAGCACGGGCCTGTTACCGGGCTGGGCAATAGCTTTAAGTTGACTTGATAAGATTCTGAAGTCACATGTGACACAAGTGAGAGTATAACAATCTAGAAGTCAACATAAATACCAAATACTTAACCTCCAGTAAATGTATGCTCGCTATATATTTCTCTATATTTGGAGTAGAAATGTTCTACTCAAGTAACATAGACCTAACAACATTACCAACGTGGCAACACTTGATGCCCCCTGTCAAGGCCTGCCTGACTCGGTCACAATCATGAGAGCCATCATCAGCTGTTGTGACTTATTATAGAACTATCGTGACAAAAGCATTACTCTGTTATTAGCACCCTAGCTAACAGTAGCTTGTATTATGAGGACCATCGGAAGTTACTCGACAAAAGCTGGCATGACTGTAAATGACAGTTGTAATGCTCATCGTGATAGCTTTGCGTATGCCTATTGAGGGCAGTGCCAAGTAATACCGTAAAGCTGGCACACTAGCTAATGTTAGCTTGCTTTCCTAATGACTCTTGACTTGGCTCACATAGGTGCAAAGCTGCCATCTGTACTACCTGGCCGCAAGGAAAACCGGTGAAATGTTCTGTTGATTTAAACAGTTCAGTTGATTGAATTAGTGTCTGGTCATATAACCCATATGATCTCGATTCGATTAACCATAAACAATGATTGAAATGATCTAGACAAAACAAACATTCGTTCCTTTTTTACATGTTGGTGCACTTGAGTTTGTTTCATCATTCCCCCGAGAGAAACAACCTTACAATCGAATTGTCCACATAGTTCCAATTGCTTTCCGCGTAAATGCCACTTTTATAGTTTGACCCTGTATACTTGCATTGAACAAAAATATAACCAAAAAAAACAGACTTTCGATTAGACACAGTCAATACTCTTAGCTGCCTCAAGCAATGCTTTTGCATTTCCATTGGAAAAGATGGAAACATTTGGAGTCAAAACCACAAAGGCTGAAAGTGCTTTAAAGGGACAATCCGCAGTTGAAACAATAACTAAATGTTTTCGCCGCCACTGTTTCAGTAAAAAGTTGAGGGATGGGGCTGGAGAAATGTAACCACTGTCAAATTCATAGACCGGGCTATAGATGCAACGACTGACCACCCATGATATAAAAATGATAGTTTTAACCATGTGTTAAGGTTATACATTTACCTTGATTACAAACATTGGTGTAAAACAAGCTTATATTTTGGGTTCTGATGCGGTATGAAAGTTCACCTAAACTTATGAAGCATTTATAAGTTATAATCTTGAAGAATCAATGGGGACATAGAATACCTTTCTACATCCAGAAATGTATGTAGCAACTGCATATTGACCCTTTAAGATGCTCTTTGGATGTCACCAGAACACACCCAGATTTTTTCAAATCTATTTATTTTCCGTATAAGGGCAAATATTGTCTGGCACATTTTGGAAATCCATTTTATGGAATATATACAGTACCAGTCAAATGTTTGGACACAACTACTCTTTCCAGGGTTTTTCTTTATTTTTACTATTTTCTACATTGTAGAATAATAGTGAAGACATCAAAACTATGAAATAGCACATGGAATCATGTAACCAAAAAATAAATAAAAATAAATGTTATATTTGAGATTCTTCAAAGTAGCCACCCTTTGCCTTAATGACAGCTTTGCACACTTGGCATTCTCTCAACCAGCTTCATGAGGTAGTCACCTGGAATGCATTTCAATTAACAGGAGTGCCTTGTTAAAAGTTAATTTGGGGAATTTCTTTCGTTCTTAATGCGTATGAGCTGAGCTTGTGTGTGACGAGGTACGGGTGGTATATAGGAGATAGCCCTATTTGGTAAAAGACCAAGTCCATATAATGGCAAGAACAGCTCAAATAAGCAAAGAGAAACGACACTCCGTCATTACTCTAAGACATGAAGTTCAGTCAATACGGAACATTTCAAGAACTTTGAAAGTTTCTTCAAGTGCAGTCGCAAAAGCCATCAAGCGCTACGATGAAACTGGCTATCATGAGGACCGCCACAGGAAAGGAAGACCTAGAATTACCTCTGCTGCAGAGGATGAGTTCATTAGAGTAGCAGCACCTCAGATTGCAGCCCAAATAAATGCTTCACAGAGTTCAAGTAACAGACACATCTCAACATCAACTGTTCAGAGACGACTGCATGAATTGGGCCTTCATGGTCGAATTGCTGCAAAGAAACCCCTACGAAAGGACACCAATAAGAAGAAGAGACTTCCTTGGACCACGAAACACGAGCAATGGACATTAGACCGGTGGAAATCTGTCCTTTGGTCGGATGAGTCCAAATGTGAGATTTTTGGTTTCAACCGCAGTGTCTTTGTGAAACGCAGAGTAGGTGAACGGATGATCTCCGCATGTGTGGTTCCCACCATGAAGCATGGAGGAGGTGGTGTGATGGTGCTTTGCTGGTGGCACAGTGTGATTTTTTTAGAATACAAGGCACACTTAACCAGCATAGCTAACACAGCATTCTGCAGTGATACGCCATCCCATCTGGTTTGCGCTTAGTTGGACTATCATTTGTTTTTCAACAGGACAATGACCCAAAACACACCTCCAGGCTGTGTAAGGGCTATTTGACCAAGAAGGAGAGTGATGGAGTGCTGTATCAGATGACCTGGCCTCCACAATCACCTGACCTCAACCCAACTGAGATGGTTTGGGATGAGTTGGACCGCAGAGTGAAGGAAAAGCAGCCAACAAGTGCTCAGCATATGTGGGAACTCCTTCAAGACTGTTGGAAAAGCATTCCTCATGAAGCTGGTTGAGAGAGTGCCAGAAGAGTGCAAAGCTGTCATCAAGGCAAAGGGTGGCTACTTAGAAGAATCTAAAATATATTTTGATTTGTTTAACACTTTTTTCGTTACTACATGATTCCATATGTGTTATTTCATAGGAAAGGAAAGAAAATGAGTAGGTGTGTCCAAATTTTGACTGGTACTGTATATATAAATCACTGTTTGCAAAACGCCTTTGTAAGTGCTCAGTTTTATTCGACGCGAGACATTATCCGACATTTGTTTCCTTTGACAAAACCTTTGCAAAGAATGTGTTCATTTTCATTTAACCGACCCAATCTGTGTCAAAATAGAACAAGGGGTTTGGAAATGAATGTCAGGTGTCATGTGATGCATACAGTGTTTTCGGAAAGTATTCAGACCCCTTGACTTTTTCCACATTTTGTTACGTTACAGCCTTATTCTAAAATGTATTAAATTGTTTTTTCCCCCTCACCAATCTACACACAATAACCCATAAAGACAAAGCAAAAATGGGTTTTTAGACATTTTTGCAAAAAAACGGAAATATCACATTTACATAAGTATTCAGACCCTTTACTCAGTACTGTGTTGAAGCACCTTTGGCAGCGATTACAGCCTCAAGTCTTCTTGGTTATGATGCTACAAGCTTGGCACACCTGTATTTGGGGAGTTTCTCCCATTCTTCTTTACAGATCCTCTCAAGCTCTGTCAGGTTGGATGGGAAGCGTTTCTGCACAGCTATTATCAGGTCAAGAGATGTTCGATCGGGTTCAAGTCCGGGCTTTGGATGGACCACTCAAGGACATTGAGACTTGTCCCGAAGCCTCTCCTGCGTTGTCTTGGCTGTATGCTTAGGGTCATTCTCCTGTTGGAAGGTGAACCTTCGCCCCAGTCTGAGGTGTTGAGCGCTCTGGTGCAGGTTTTCATCTGGGATCTCTCTATACTTTGCTCTGTTCATCTTTGCCTAGATCCTGACTAATCTCCCAGTCCCTGCCACTGAAAAACATCCCCACGGCATGATGCTGCCACCACCATGCTTCACCGTAGGGATGGTGCCAGGTTTCCTCCAGATGTGACGCTTGGCATTCAGGCCAGAGTTCAATCTTGGTTTTATCAGACCAGAGAATATAGTTTCTCATGGTCTGAGAATCTTTAGGTGCCTTTTGGCAAACTCCAAGCAGGCCGTCATGTGCTTTTACTGAGGAGTAGCTTCTGTCTGGCCACTCTACCATAAATTACTTTGAGTCTCATAGTAAAAGGTTTGAATACTTATGTAAATAAGGTATTTCTGCTTTTTATTTTATTTAAATTTGCTACAAATTCAAAAAACCTGTATTCAATTTGTCATTCTGGGGTATTGTGTGTAGATTGCTGAGGATTTTTATTAAAAATCAATTTTAGAATAATGCTGTAACGTAACAAAATGTGGAAAAAGTCAAGGGGTCTGAATACTTTCCAAAGGCACTGTATGTAGGCCTTGTGTCGATGGCCTTATATGCAGGGTCCCTAAACTACAGCCTTACATAGAAAATGAATACAACAACATACAGTAATGCTGTGTGGGTGGAGAGCTCAGATGAGGGAGATGCGTATTGGGATACTGGGAGACTCTGTCCTCTGGGGGGACTGGTGGCTCACTAGGTGCTCAACCACTGTATGTTTGGACATGTGCTTCATAAGGTAGGTTTCCTGCAAAGACACAAAATGGACGACTCAAAACCTGTTAGTTTTCCCACACAAATGCCTAAACACAGGAATAGGTTGGCAACCCTAGTCCCAAAATTCAGTAATCGCCTGCAGGTTTTTTATAAAAGTCAGTAAGCAAATTATTAATTCATGCTTAATTATGTTGTGGTTTTATGTGCGGCTTCTGCAAATGTTAACAGACGCTATAACTGACCAGGACTATAGTAATGCCTTGGATTTGCTTACACTACTACTAACATCTAATACTGAACAGAGGGATAGGATACTCACTGAGGTGTATGCCCGGCCACACATACTGCAGCAGTAGGCCTTAGCGTTTTTGATGGCGTGCGTAGACAGGTGGATCTGTAACGATGCTGAATCTGAGTAGGCACGGTAGCAGTTGGGACATTTGTACGGCTTGTCCTTGTTGTGCTGCCTCTGGTGAGACTACATAGAGAGAGAGAGAAGGGGAGGGGGTGGGCAGAGCGAGAGCGAGAGAGAAATAGAAGAGATAAGCACAACTCAGTCACTCATTAGAGGATAACTATCATTCAGAGCATCCCAGGAAAGTAATTATTGTATGGTTTAGTAGACCATCTTTTTCTCTCATGGAATCTTATACCTTCACTTCTGCAGTATGCCATTTAGGGCTACATTCAGAATTTTACTATGTAGCACCTTTAATATTATCAATAGGCTCGGAGCCATTCAGCACTGAGATGGACTGTAGAGCATAAGTAAGTAATCCTGCTGTGATGTAATACTGACCTGTAGGTTAGAGAGCTGGGTAAAGGCCTTTTCACATCCAGGGGCCGCGCATTTATAGGGTCTGTCACCAGTGTGGATTCTAAGACACATGCAGAGGAAAATAGATGCATGTTGGAGAGAGAATGGACTGAAATATTATGTTTTATTTAGCAATTATGGCAGGAAATATAATGACAATGTAAAAGAATATGGTGTACAAAAAATAAAGAGTTATAAAACAATGGATACATAATCATACATTTCTCAATGCTGCCCAATGTCAGGGTCACTGATGCAAATCAAATGTTATTTGTCACGTGCCAAATACAACAGGTACCAAAACAACCTTACGATGAAATGCTTACTTACAAGCCCTTATCCAACAATGCAGTTCTTTAAAATATGTTTTTAATGTTGTCATTGCCATTGTGAAGCCACAAACACATTTTAATATGGTGTGGATTTTGGTGGATGACTTTTTTTCCCTATTCCTTCCTATTCCATGAAGGTGAACTCAAATGACCTGGTGTGCTGCTGCAGGTGCGAGAGCTGACGGAAGGAGTTCTCGCAGTAGGAGCAGTGGTAAGGCTTGATGCCCAGGTGAATGCGGAGGTGCTGGGCCAGGTAGGACGCATTGGCAAACGACTTGGAGCAGTGGGGACACTTGTGGGGTTTGGCCTCCGTGTGGGACTTGGAGTGGATCTGCATCTCCGACTTGGACAAGAAGGTAAGCGGACACACTTTGCATCTGGGTGGAGGTATACATACAAATGGGACTGGGTCATATCATATGTCATGGATGAAGGTTGTGTTATGAATGATACTGCAACACTCAAAAAGGTGTCATGACAGATTTTTGAGGGTGTTATGAATGTCTTATGCATAACACTGTGTTACCAATAACACCGTTACCGATATGTGCATGTGACTAAAATGTCTCTAGGTCTACAACCACTGAAATGGGTGCTTATTGCAGAAATAAGAATTATTATGTAGACTTGAAACTAAGCTAAATTGAATCCGTTTTACAAACATTGCCCATACCTGTACGTTTTGCCCTCTTTGGCAGGGAAGGTGATGCAGCCCTGGTCTGCGCCAGAGGCCATGATGGGATAGGGCACCACCAGAAGAGGCCCTCCGCTTTCCGCTTTGATTTTCTTCCGCCCGCGGGGTGTCTTGGGTGGAGGGCCGAGGAGTCCGGCCAGGCCCCCGCTCTTCATCTGCTCCATGCCAGGCCCACTGGCCAGCCCGGAGATGATGTTGACCGATGGGGCCCCTCCCAGTCGGTTCTGGCTGCTGGAGGTGGGTGTGGTGGGCGTGAGGGCCTCGGAAATGCTGTGGCCGTCTGGCCGGGACGACGGGGCCAGACCTGTGTATGGGCACATAAAGACTTACAAATGATAAGCCATGCAAAAGGTTAGCGATTTAGCTTGCTGAGACTGAGCTTTGACACAAACTAATTAGGGAAGGTGTCAGAACTTAAGAGGCACACTGAAATGTATTTGGCTCTTGTCTAACCCTTGTGAACTACACAGCTTTTTAAAGTTTTCATTGACGATTGTATGTTTCCAATGAGAAAGGTGGTGTGGTTATTACCTGACCGATGGTTGACTCTAGAGGGCTGCTCTACGATCTGTCGCATGTGCCACTCATCCCACAGTCCTTTTGCCTTCACTGCTGACTTGTCATCCATATTCACGTCTGCATCATCGACATTGAAGGTAATAAAATTAACTGATCTAACTGAGGGACAAATGAGAAAATAACTTTATAAATAGCACCAATTTATACTCAACATCCATCCTGAGATCTTACAACGCTCCATAATACAACGGGGATGATTAAAAATGTCTACATCTATGGCTGCATTTAAGCTACATTTTTGACTTACTTTCAATCCTCTGCACCGATATGAAAGAACTACACTGGTAGGCATCCACCATATGACTTTCATCTGTGCTTTCCTAATCAATGCAGATGACGGAGAGGAGATGCGAAGGGGAAGGCACTTCAGACTATTGAGATTGAGACCATTGAACAGAATATAGGTCTTTACGTATGACCAGAGCCAGGTGGTGTCTCCAGTGTGGTGAGCAGACAGCAAACACTGTTACAGTACCTACCTGGCACAGAGCTGGAGGCTGGGCGGGCGTGCAGGGCGATGTCGGGCTGCTGGACCGAGCCCTGAGGGTGGTGCTGCCCCTGCTGGTGCTTGGGCATGCCATGCTGCTGCTGCCCCCCGTCCGAGGGGGAGGAAGCCACCAGCAGGGTTTGCTGAGAGGGGGCTGAGTTGGGTGGCAGGTGCAGGGGTCGGATCTTCTCAGCCATCAGCTGCTCCTTGATCTTGTTGATGAGCACCAGGTTATCCAGCTGAAAGGGTTAACCGGTCATGTTCAACAGAAAACAGCTCCATTGTATCAACCATCAAGCTAAAGATGATCCCATTATAGTCATACTTTTGTTGCCGTTTTATACCTTAGTTGTTAACCTCTTCTGATGGGCATTTACCTAGATTTAAATACTTTTAACTGAGAAAATAATGAGCTGAGTATGCATAACCATGTCAGCCTAGATGGAAGGACATAAAAAATTAAGATGTCCTTACCTGGCCAGGCATGGAGGGAGGCGGAGGCCAGAAGTAGGGGTTGTTGAACCGAGGCTCAGCCATCCTGCGATAGAAACACACGTTTTATTGCGGTATTTTATCATTTTCCAAATACCATTATCTACAAAGCATTATCCCATGTATTGGGAGGTTAAAACGTATTAGATTTAAACTAAGAATAAAATGGACAGGTATTCTGATGTTTCATGTGACTGTTTTGTTTTTGAGCATCCCTCCTATTTTCCTTTGTACAGAGCAGAAGTAGTAGAGTGGAAAAAAGTACAATAGCCTTAATGGGAGGCAGACTCAGGTCTCTACCTCTCAAGACAAAGAGACCAGTTTTGTACCATATGGCTTATGAAATTAGATTGTGACTGTGTGAATTGGGCTGTTATCATGAGTTTATTACCTAATAACTTACGTTATATTATTCTTTCTACTATATTACATGAATACGTCGAAAAAATATATGATATACCAATAATGAACTATTATACAATAGAGTAACTTTGTCACATTCGGATTTGGGTAATTAACAGAACAAACAGCACAATTCACACATAGTCACAATAATACATGTTCATAATTATTGTATAAAAACCTAGCATGTTCAGTTCAAACTGCAGTCAATCACAGGCCTCAAAAGACATTACAAGAATGCAATCAAACATCCAAACTTTCACTGAATACGGTCACACCTGTCAGTCATTTTTGATAGGCCTACCTTCAATATTCTTTATCCCATTCCCAAAGGTTTATGCCAGAGGTTTTATGCCTAGACAGTTTAGCACACATTGTTGGTCTACGGAAATCAGAATAGGCTCAATGTCAACGTTTTATTCTTTACAAAATATATTTCCTGTAAAATATTAGTTACGTCCCCTTCCAGTTATAATTAATTTAGGCAGGATTTCATGTTTCCTTTGGTAGTCTAGACTTTTCATAGCATGTGTGCCCCTCGACAGTTCTGAAATTCAGTCACATTTGGCGATGCGACAATCCGATACGATGCCACACAGAAACATTCTCAAGACACATTTATTAAAACATTTTCAGACAAAAGAGAAACAAAAATGGCAGCCTGACTTATTTTTATAAGGCGGGACGCCATATTCTGCAGACCCCAAAATTAGGAGCATCTCATTTTCTCCTAAAAGGAGGCCGCTTAACACAAATGTGTGTTTATGTCAAAAACATGAATCAATGTTTACGACGAATTGCAGGTTTGAATAGCCCGGCCTCCCCACCTCTTAAAAAACGGACACTTCCTAAACAGACCATGCCCTGCAAATAGCACGGAAATAGGTAAGATGCTCGAGCTTTGCGCTTAAATGTTTTTATAAAAACATCATCAATGCGTAAAGGTCACAATGTAACAACCGCACGCTGACAGAAAGGTATTCTAAAAGACGTTATGCCAGTCTTTTCCAAAATGCGTTCACTTTGGTATTTTTTACATTCCAACTTTTTAACGAATCGAGGGGCATAAATGATATTATCTGCATAATGCATACATTTGGGGTTTATCAACTTCCAGAAATGCACATTTACAAACAAATTCCATGAATTGCACACAGACCTGATGTCCCGATTGCAGATTTTGTCTTGCTTTATTATTAAAGATTGGTATTCTTTCTGCCTGCCTCCAATTGGTTCAGCGCTTCCGGGTCGCTTTGTTCGCTTCTGGGTGCTGCTACACACTGTACGTAGCTGCTGTTGCCAAGCTGTCCGAAGGCTGGACATTTTTAAAAGTAGGCTAATCTGAATCCAACTGCAGTGGTTTTTATTTTAACTTGGTTATAATGCAAAACGACGCGCAAAGCGTTGATCTAATATCCATTAGGTGTCAATGGCAAACATTACTCAAAAAGAGCATTTTTCGATACATGACTTCTTGATCTTATCACACGCCCAAAACGTGTTACATTGGCACTTGATTTTTTTCCACTAGTAATGATAGCCAAGTGACTTTTCTTTATTATGGAATTGTTTTATAATTAATGTTAGAGAGTGTACAGTCCAAGGGCAGTGGATATAGCATTCCTGGGGATACTACAATAATGATTTAGTCAAGTATTTCACCACAATACACAAGGAGACCTGCAATATTGCTGTTTGCTACACTGGTGTCAGAAGTGGGATGGCATAGCAAACGGTGACAGGGCAACTCCCCCTGCCAGTCTCGAACGTATGTCTAACCAAGGTTTTTATAGTAAATAAAAACTGAAACAAAAACTTGTCAGGAAAAAACTAAATTTGTCAATTTAAAAAAAAGAATTAACAAACCGGTTTGGAAAACGAAAACTATTCTGCAACTATTATCTTTGACTCAAACTAACTAAAAAAACTGAATTACGTTTATTTTTTCTTTAAGCTGCAATATATAACTTTTTGGGTGACCCGCAATGTTGCTGTTCGCTACACTGGTGTCAGAAGTGTGATGGCATAGTATAATGCTTGTTTTGTCGCATATACTGAAATTAGGCACACTATTCTAATTTGAGCAACCAGGAAATGGTGGATCGATTTTTGCATAATGCATCTTTACCTTTTTTTTACCCCTTTTTCTTCCCAATTTACTGGTATCTAATTGGTAATTACAGTCTTGTCTCATCGCTGCAACTCCCGTATGGACTTGGGAGAGGCGAAGAAGGTCGAGAGCCATGTGTCATCCGAAACACAACCCCAACTTAACCTGGAAGCCAACCGCACCAATATGTCAGAGCAAACACTGTACACCTGGTGACCGTGTCAGCGTGCACTGCGCCCGGCCCGCCACAAGAGTAACTAGTGCGCGATGGGACAAGGACATCCCTGCCGGCCAAACCCTCCCCTAACCCAGATGACGCTGGGCCAATTGTGCGCTGACCCATGGGTCTACCGGTCGCGGGCCGGCTGCGACAGAGCCTGGACTCGAACCCAAAATCTCTAGTGGCACAGCTAGCACTGTGATGCCACTCTGGAGGCCTTTGCATCTTTAACTTTAACCAAACATCTAATGGGGTTTCAAGCTTTTGGGAGGTTTTCAAGCTACTGAATCTGACAGGTAAATGAATCCAGGAGAACGCAACTTTTCAAATAGGCCTAGCAGGCCTAGCTATCGCTAGCTATCACAAGCTAACAGGGAATTTTTTAAATATTTTTTTTAACTAGGCAAGTCAGTTAAGAACAAATTTTTATTTACAATGACGGCCAAACCCTAATCCAGACGATGCTGGGCCAATTGTGTGCCGCCCCATGGGACTCCCAATCACGGCCTGTTGTGATACAGCCTGGAATCGAACCAGAGTCTGTAGTGATGCCTCTAGCACTGAGATGCAATGATGCAGTGCCTTAGACCGCTGCGCCACTCAGGAGCCAACTTTATTATTTTTGTCCTACTAAAGTTTAAAAGCATTGGATTGGTGTAAACATATTTTTTAGCATCAGTCTCTGCGCTATTCTTTTTAAATCCAAGTCACATTGAGATTGACTTTATAATTTACAGAGCTGCTGCGGATCTGACTTTTACTGGACCTCTCTTCCCGACAGCTAAAGGTCAAAGAGGGCTTGCGCATGTGCGGGATAGTCTACGTATAATTTTTTACGTACAGTTGATGTCGGAAGTTTACATGCACTTAGGTTAGAGTCATTAAAACTCATTTTAACAAATTATAGTTTTGGCAAGTCGGTTAGGACATCTACTTTGTGCATGACACAAGTCATTTTTCCAACAATTGTTTACAGACAGATTATTTCACTTAATTTCCTGTATCACAATTCCAGTGGGTCAGAGGTTTACATAGACTAAATTGACTGTGCCTTTAAACAGCTTGGAATATTCCAGAAAATTATGTCATGGCTTTAGACGCTTCTGATAGGCTAATTGACATAATTTGAGTCAATTGGAGGTGTACCTGTGGATGTATTTCAAGGCCCACCTTCAAACTCAGTGCCTCTTTGCTTGACATCATGGGAAAATTAAAAGAAATCAGCCAAGACCTCAGAAAAAAAAGTGTAGACCATCGTTATGTTTGGAGGAAAAAGGGGGAGGCTTGCAAACCGAAGAACACCATCCCAACCATGAAGCACGGGGGTGGCAGCATCAGGTTGTGGGGGTGCTTTGCTGCAGGAGGGGTTGGTGCACTTCACAAAATAGATGGCATCATGAGGGAGAAAAATTATGTGGATATATTGAAGCAACATCCCAAGACATCAGTCAGGAAGTTAACGCTTGGTCGCAAATGGGTTTTCCAAATGGACAATGACCCCAAGCATATTTCCAAAATTTCTTAAGGACAACAAAGTCAAGGTATTGGAGTGGCCATCACAAAGCCCTGACCTCAATCCTATAGAACATTTGTGGGCAGATCTGAAAAAGCGTGTTCAAGAAAGGAGGCCTACAAACCTGACTCAGTTATACCAGCTCTGTCAGGAGGAATGGGCCAAAATTCACCCAACTTATTGTGTGAAGCTTGTGGAAGTCTACCTGAAACGTTTGACCCAAGTTAAGCAATTTAAAGGCAATGCTACAAAATACTAATTGAGTGTATGTAAACTTCTGACCCACTAGGAATGTGATGAAAGAAATTAAAGCTGAAACAAAGCATTCGTTCTACTATTATTCTGACATTTCACATTCTTAAAATAAAGTGGTGATCCGAACTGACCTAAGACAGGGAATTTTTACTAGGATTAAATGTCAGGAATTGTGAAAAACTGAGTTTAAATGTATTTGGCTAATGTGTATGTAAACTTCCAACTTCAACTGTATATGCAAAACACCTTCCTAATAATGAGTTACTACATCCCCCTCTATCATTTTGCCCTCAGAACAGCCTCAATTACGCCAGGGCATGGACCAGGATGTCTTGCTCCCAGACAGACTAAATAACTTCTTTGCTCGCTTTGAGGACAGTACAGTGCCACTGACACGGGCCTCTACCGAAACCTGCGGAATCTCCTTCACTGCAGCCGACGTGAGTAAAACATTTAAACGTGTTAACCCTCGCAAGGCTGCAGGCCGAGACAGCATCCCCAGCCGTGTCCTCAGAGCACGCGCAGACCAGCTGGCTGGTGTGTTTACGGACATATTCAGTCAATCCTTATCCCAGTCTGCTGTTCCCACATGCTTCAAGAGGGCCACCATTGTTCCTGTTCCCAAGAAAGCTAAGGTAACTGAACTAAACGACTACCGCCCCGTCGCACTCACTTCCGTCATCATGAAGTGCTTTGAGAGACTAGTCAAGGACCATATCACCTCCACCCTACCTGACACCCTAGACCCAATCCAATTTGCTTACCGCCCCAATAGGTTCACAGATGATGCGGTCACCATCACACTGCGCACTGCCCTATCCCATCTGGACAAGAGGAATACCTATGTAAGAATGTTGTTCATTGACTACAGCTCAGCATTCAACACCATACTACCCTCCAAACTCATCATTAAACTTGAGACCCTGGGTCTCGACCCCGCCCTGTGCAACTGGGTACTGGACTTCCTGACGGGCCGCCCCCAGGTGGTGAGGGTAGGTAACAACATCTCCACCCCGCTGATCCTCAACACTGGGGCCCCACAAGGGTGCGTTCTGAGCCCTCTCCTGTACTCCCTGTTCACCCACGACTGCGTGACCATGCACGCCTCCAACTCAATCATCAAGTTTGCGGACGACACTACAGTGGTAAGCTTGATTACCAACAACGACGAGACGGCCTACAGGGAGGAGGTGAGGGCCCTCGGAGTGTGGTGTCAGGAAAATAACCTCACACTCAACGTCAACAAAACAAAGGAGATGATCGTGGAATTCAGGAAACAGCAGAGGGAGCACTCCCCTATCCACATCAACGGGACAGTAGTGGAGAGGGTAGTAAGTTTTAAGTTCCTCTGTGTACACATCACGGACAAACTGAATTGGTCCACCCACACAGACAGCGTTGTGAAGAAGGCGCAGCAGCGCCTCTTCAACCTCAGGAGGCTGAGGAAATTCGGCTTGTCACCAAAAGCACTCACAAACTTCTACAGATGCACAATCGAGAGCATCATGTCGGGCTGTATCACCGCATGGTACGGCAACTGCTCCGTCCACAACCGTAAGGCTCTCCAGAGGGTAGTGAGGTCTGCACAACGCATCACTGGGGGCAAACTACCTGCCCTCCAGGACACCTACACCACCCGATGTCACAGGAAGGCCATAAAGATCATCAAGGACAACAACCACCCGATCCACTGCCTGTTCACACCGCTATCATCCAGAAGGCGAGGTCAGTACAGCTGCATCAAAGCAGGGACCGAGAGACTGAAAAACAGCTTCTATCTCAAGGCCATCAGACTGTTAAACAGCCACCACTAACATCGAGTGGCTGCTGCCAACATACTGACTCAACTCCAGCTCACTTTAATAATGGAAATGGATGGAAATTGATCAAAAATGTATCACTAGCTACTTTAAACAATGCCACTTAATATAATGTATAGGTACAGTATATACTCTACTCTATATCATCTACTGCATCTTGCCATCTTTATGTAATACATGTATCACTAGCCACTTTAAACTATGCACTTTTATGTTTACATACCCTACATTACTCATCTCATATGTATATACTGTACTCAATACCATCAACTGCATCTTGCCTATGCCGTTCTGTACCATCACTCATTCATATATTTTTATGTACATATTCTTTATCCCTTTACACTTGTGTGTATAAGGTAGTAGTTGTGGAATTGTTAGGTTAGATTACTCGTTGGTTATTACTGCATTGTCGGAACTAGAAGCACAAACATTTCGCTACACTCGCATTAACATCTGCTAACCATGTGTATTTGACAAATAACATTTGATTTGATTTGATTTTACAAGGTATGAAAAACGTTCAACAGGGATTCTGACTAATGTTGACTTCAATGCTTCCCACAGTTGTGTCAAGTTGGCTGGATGTCCTTTGGTTGGTGGGCCATTCTTGACACACACGGGAAACTGTTGAGCGTGAAAAACCCAGCAGCTTTGCAGTTCTTTGGAAAAACGTGCCTGCCTATGGAAATCAAAGGCCTGATCAAGCAACTCAAGAGTAAATGTCAGTTGGCTTTTCATAGCCGAGCATTCAGAGTTTGAGACAGCAGGTGGGGTAGAGAGAGAGAGAGTCGAAAATGGCAGCTCCGGGACAAGGTAGCACGTCCGGTGAACAGGTCAGTGTTCCATAGCCACAGGCAGAACAGTTGAAACTGGAGCAGCAGCACGACCAGGTGGACTGGGGACAGCAAGGAGTCATCAGGCCAGGTAGTCCTGAGGCATGGCCCTAGGGAGAGAGAGAGAATTAGAGGGAGCATACTTAAATTCACATAGGACACCAGATAAGACAGAAGAATTACACCAGATATAACAGACTGACCCTAGCCCGCCGACACATAAACTATTGCAGCATAGATACTGGAGGCTGAGACAGGAGGGGTCAGGAGACACTGTGGCCCCGTTAGACGATACCCCCAGACAGGGCCAACAAGGCAGGATATAACCCCACCCACTTTGCCAAAGCACAGCCCCCACACCACTAGAGGGATATCTTGAAACCACCAGCTTACTACCCTGAGACAAGGCTGAGTATTGCCCACGAAGACCTCCACGGCATGAAAATTGATAATCAAGAAGACTGTGAATGTCCCTGTGCGGCCGAGTTACAGTTTTGAATTAAATCTGCTTGAAAAATCTATGTCAAGACCTGAAAATTGTTGTCTTGCAATGATCAAAAGAATCATAAAACACGGGACGAGATGTTAAAACTGTCCATTGTGCCAATAGATGGTATGCACTCACATGAGATTTGCCGTGATGTTGACAGAGTGGCATGGGAGGTTTATTTCTTAGACTGGGTTAAGATGTCAATTTTGGGACACATCCTCAGTAGTGTGCCTTCGAATCAGTGGGTGTTTCGGCCTTTAATCACTAAACACCCTCATCAACGGTGGCCAGCTAAAGGGTGATCAAGCCTTAGCTTGTGTCCCATGCCCAAACATCAACAACCAATTTGACAGAGCTTGAAGAATTTTGAAAAGAAAAATTGGCAAATGCTGCACAGTCCAGGTGTAGAAAGCTCTTAGAGACTTACCCAGAAAGACTCACAGCTGTAATCGGTGCCAAAGGTGAATCTAACATGTATTGACTCAGGGGGTTGAATACTTATCTAATCAAGATATGAGTGTTTTATTTGTCATATTTCTTTTTACAAATGTTAGAATTTTTCTTCCACTTTGACATTAAAGTATTTTGTGTAGGTTGTTGACAAAAAATCCATTTGAATCACACTTTGTAACACAACAACATGTAGAAAAAGTCAAGGGGTGTGAATATTTTTTGAGGGCAATGTACAGTAAATTGCATCTTTACAAACTTAAACAGAACTGCTTGCGTACGTATGGTTGTACCAGCAATGGAAAGCAGTATTTTATCTGACTGAGTTTCCTGTTGCCTTATCAGTTCTCTGAAGTCTTGAAAGAGCTGACACTATAGACTTCCTTTGACCTACTTCTAACTCATCGCAGCGTATTAAGAGCCATTTTAGCTTTTTTGTTCAAATTTCTACTCGGAAATTGGCAAATGGCTAGCTAGAATGCCGCAAACACTTTGTATTGACTCGCTATGTATTTTTGGGGTGTTATAGTCTTTTTAATATTGATCTTAAGTTTTGTTTTATGATTGAGTTGAGTACATCCATTTAATTCAGATGAGAGAAGCAAATCACTGCCTACACTTTATAATTTTAAATTATTTTCAAAATGTGGTTCTATGTGTTGGTAAGTATTTACGCAATTATTATCTAAATCAAATTTCTGTATATTCTAGTTGCGTTCATTCAAATTCCTCTACTTTGATTGAAAAATCACATTTTGCTTTACATTAATTTGGTTAATTTTTTGTTGTTATTGGCCTGTCATATTGCTTATATAACGGCATCATAACGGATATGTAAAGTGATATCATGGCAGATTATTTATATAATGACAGACAATTATTTAATGTTACTGTCAATGGATTAGGTTTAGGGTTATTTATGACGATGCTCAAAATGTTTACTATTTCATGTTTGGTGATAATAGTTGTCATAGGTGTTACCAAGGTTGTGAATTGGAAGGCAATATTTCTAAATGTGTTGACTGGCCAGTTCTTATTAAGTGTTCCTAATTATCACATATCGTTTGCTCATATGTAGACACTGGTATTGTGCTGGAGATAATGAATATGAGGTTAAAACCCTGCACAATGCCCCTTTAATTGTGGGGCATTAGTGAGGTAATTTCCAAATACACATAAACGTATTTTGGAAGAGTATATCAGTATGTTGGCGTTGTAAGCTGTAGCAGTTTATGCACTCCTCAAGAACAAATGCCATATCACTAATGACAAACCTCTGTGTCTCCTTTGTCTGCCAGGTGTTGACACTAGCCTCTTTTGACTCTGTGCGGAGTTGCACAGAAGAGATGCTAAAAAATCTCCCGGAAAGTACCTGCAATGAATGTCCAGCAGGTAAACATCACTGAGTAACACAATTCAAATCTGAGCTTGAACAGAAGTGGGACTAGTTAGTCCGGAACTACACTACAGTATAGTGTATACCAGCCATACTCAATAGGCTGACAGCGGTTCGGATCCGGACCCAGAATGGTGTCAAAAAGGACAGTGGGTCCCAACTTTTTTATTTATTTTTTAAACTAAGTCGGGCTTTCAACTTACTGCTATTGAGAGTTGTAGTAGTAGGTGCAATTTTGAAATGTGGTAGTGCATGGGCAGATTTCCTCTTGTTATGTCATTTACTGACAGAGCTATTGTATCATATGAACACACACAAGACATGGCTAAATGTGTAGAATTGCCGGAAATTAGCTTAAAAGATGGAATCCGCAGTAGTGTGAAGAAGCTGAGGAGCAGCATGATCAAAACAAGTTGTACATATTGTGCTCTTCTATCGCTCGTGCAATGATGTCCGAGGTGTTCGTTGTTTGCAGTAACTTCTTTGTTGTTATAGTATTGCAAACAGACATGGCTGTTTCACCATTAAGGACTCCAGCTTTAAAATGCCAAAATGTTCTCTCCACCCCATGGCAAAATGTGTAGAATTGCAAGAAATTTGCTTAAAAACTGCAAAATTGTATCTCTGCCAACAAGAGTGGTGTAAACAGTTTGAACAATTTGGGGATGCATGGTTTGTGAGATGGGGGTTTGTTACTATGCTGATAAATTACAATATCCATCCGGACCTTTGCCACCTAGGAAATTTGTGTGACCGGATCTTCTCCGATAGTATTTGAGTACCCCTGGTGTATACAGTATTGTCGCAGCTTTGTTCACAATCTTGATGTAAGACCGTAGTTAAATTGAGACACATTACAGTGCATATAATACAATGTTTGTGCATCACTTGGCGAAAGATACATATACATTGCACTGTATTTCAACATGTCTTTCAGGCTTTCACATTGAAAAAGGAACCTCCAAATGCATAAAATGTATTGCGGGCAAAGAATTCACTGCAATACGAAATAGTGATGTAGCTTGTAAACGCTGTAAAGCATGTGATGAAAGAGGTAAGCATTCTTCACTCCTATTTACGTGACCATTTACTGTATGGATTGCAATCTAATAGTGCTAATAGTCTAATAATAGTCTAATAGTGATGCAGTCTTTTTTCAGACGTGTTCATGTTTGTGTGAAGAACATCTGTGTGCTTATTTATGGTGTGTGACTTGAGAGTATTCTGTCAGCAGAACCACACTACCAGTGTGCAAAAAGAACAATTTTAATATTTTACACTGCTAGAACTGTTTCTATCAACAGAGAGAGAGAGAGAGAGAGAGAGTGTGTGTGTGTGTGTGTGTGTGTGTGTGTGTGTGTGTGTGTGTGTGTGTGTGTGTGTGTGTGTGTGTGTGTGTGTGTGTGTGTGTGTGTGTGTGTGTGTGTGTGTGTGTGTGTGTGTTAGGAGTGAGACTGAGACAGTGTCTTTGCTTTGTCTTTGTGTCTTAGCCTCTCAAATGGTGGTGAAGAGTTGTGAGCCCAAGAGTGACACTGAATGTGGCTGCATGAAGAGTTACTACCCAAAGAAATCCAGACATAGTTTGCAATGCTTCAAATGTCAAACGTACGACCACCAGATTCCAGCTTCTACAATATTTATACATTTAGTAAGCTGAGCATATGCACCACCTTTTCTGTTTAGCTCTGACAATACAATATTCTGTAGTGCCAAGGAGTAGTGCTCAAACACGTCTTTAGTCTCACAAACCCATCACATTTTGACAGAGGCAATGACCATGGAACATCCTAGAACATTTTTTAAATCAAATTTGTATTCTTGTCAAAGTACCTCATACACATCCACAGTGTTTCACATTGAGACCTTCATGCATCCCAAATTGCATCGTGGTCCCTATATAGTGCACTACTTTTGATATGGGCCCTGATCAAAAGGGCTCCCGAGTGGCACAGTGGTCTAAGACACTGCATCTCAGTGCAAGAGGCGTCACTGCAGTACCTGGTTTGAATCCAGGCTGCATCACATCCGACCGTGATTGGGAGTCCCATAGGGCGGCGCACAATTGGCCCAGCGTCGTCCGGGTTTGGCCAGGGTAGGCCATCATTGTAAATAAGAATTTGTTCTTAACTGACTTGCCTAGTTAAATAAAGGTTACATTTTTTTTTAATTACAAAAGTAGTGCGATATATAGAGAACATCTTCAGTATAACCCCTCAAAACCCACAGTTTTTGTCGATGTAGACTTCATTTCCCTGAAATGACTCAGCCAGGGGTTTTAATCCAGTGTACTAGAAAGTTAATGCGCTCTGTTGTTGACGTCAACTAAGGGAGCACAGTTATTTGTTGGATGCTGCTGAAAGATCAATCAGATCCTGTAATGACATGCATTGAGGTCAGTGGGTTGAGGACTTCCTCTCAAAGTGGTGCTTTATCAGATTTATAAGTTCCTGAACATCCCGTCTATGTTTCTGAGGTACTCTTGTGTTTCTGGTAATCCATGTTCTAAAGGCACGCCCACTTGTCACAGATACAATATTTATTTTTATCCCTCTGTTTTAAGTAAAAAATCGTTGTGACACTAAGATTGAGGAAGTTTAAGCTTCTAGACTGGATTGGGTACAACGCAAAAGCACAACATACAAAAAACATCTGTATCTTAACCTTCCTTTCGTTGAAAATTTTCTAAACATTGGATCCATCTGACGTTCCCTTGTCCAGTCTTGAAATGTATACATAAGTGTTGTTCGTATCATATAAAACAATTGTTATGAATGTCAAGGTGATAGGGTTTTCTGGGAAATCCCCTCTGGTTTTAATGTGAGTGACCTTGAGTTTTTCTGTCTTCATGTTTCAGTAAAGACTGTTCAAACTATTCAGAATGTACTGGCACCTCCTGCACCAGTACTACGACTCAGAGACTCCCAACCTTGACACCCAACCCCAGCATCATTCAAACAGGTCCAGACCATTGTGAGTTCCACCAATAACTTGGCTTCCACAGATCCTTCTTTCAGTCATCTCATGAAGCCTTTGTAATCCTGTCACAGCGCCTGTCATTAATGGTCAGACAACCTTACCTTTTTACAATTCTAAAATGGTTTGTTTGAATCCTGGATGCTGATTGGATGAGCAGCGTTCCAAGCCATCCTGTATTCACCGACACAGGCACACCTATATGCCTGCTAACAGTTTCATCTGAATTATCACTGCACCTCCGTAAGAGTATAATCATGTTCATGTTGCTGTCCAAATCATCTGGCACTATTGCCACTGAATTGATAGCAGGAATCTATCTACAGCGTTAGTGCATCATACTGACAAATTCTATGATGTACATTTTTTTTTTTACAGTAACTTGAATTTCTCCTCCATGCAAAAAATGGTGCTCTAGTTTAATCTTGTTGCTCTCTCCCCTTCATTCTTCTGAACCTTAAATGTAGTCACATAGTTCAGTTGTTTTTGTGGTATGAAAAACACCACTGATGGTTATATTTATTCATATCCTCAACAGATTCCCTTCTGACCATCGGGTATGTCTTTGTGGTTGTCCTGGTGACCACTCTGTTAATTGCCGGTCTCCTTGTCCTGACTAAGGGTGGATGGATGGTATGTGGCTGTTGTGCGACCCCTGAAAAGGACCTTGAGTTGCCTACAAGGGACAGATCAGCCAACGGTAATGATAAACTATCCAGTAACCCATTTGACAGTGTGGGCTCTGGCTTATCAATGGCCTACTGAGATTGAACCCCTTAGAGCAATTCATATATAATAGAAAGTTATTTTATTTTTTGAAGTGTTGAATGTAATATATGGTTTACGTGAAAATATGGGTCAACTGTTGTTAGCAGCAATTGTAATTATTCATCTTAAAGAGATCTGATGTGAATACACTTTACAAGTTATTCACTGCAACAGTTGGTGCAGGAAATGCTGATAGTCTGTCTTTAACTCAAACAGGTCAGCCAAATGGCCCAACATCACTGGTAAGTATCAGTTTATTGTGTTACATTTGGATCATGATCAGTGATAGTGTGGGAAAGGAAGCAAATGAGAAACGATAAAGAACATGTGAAAAATACATTTTATTTACATGTAGACCAATTTACCAATCCTGACTAGCACATGCATTATGAACACTACTAGCACGTGCATTATGCACTCTACTAGCACGTGCATTATGCACTCTACTAGCACGTGCATTATGAACACTACTAGCACGTGCATTATGCACTCTACTAGCACGTGCATTATGCACTCTACTAGCACGTGCATTATGAACACTACTAGCACGTGCATTATGCACTCTACTAGCACGTGCATTATGCACTCTACTTGCACGTGCATTATGCACTCTACTAGCACATGCATTATGAACACTACTAGCACGTGCATTATGAACACTACTAGCACGTGCATTATGCACTCTACTAGCACGTGCATTATGCACTCTACTAGCACGTGCATTATGCACTCTACTAGCACATGCATTATGAACACTACTAGCACGTGCATTATGCACTCTACTTGCACGTGCATTATGAACACTACTAGCACGTGCATTATGCACTCTACTAGCACGTGCACTATGCACACTACTAGCACGTGCATTATGCACTCTACTAGCACGTGCATTATTCACTCTACTAGCACGTGCATTATGCACTCTACTAGCACGTGCATTATGCACTCTACTAGCACGTGCATTATGCACTCTACTAGCACGTGCATTATGCACTCTACTAGCACGTGCATTATGCACTCTACTAGCACGTGCATTATGAACACTACTAGCACGTGCATTATGAACACTACTAGCACGTGCATTATGCACTCTACTAGCACGTGCACTATGCACACTACTAGCACGTGCATTATGCACTCTACTAGCACGTGCATTATGCACTCTACTAGCACGTGCATTATGCACTCTACTAGCACGTGCATTATGCACTCTACTAGCACGTGCATTATGCACTCTACTAGCACGTGCATTATGCACTCTACTAGCACGTGCATTATGCACTCTACTAGCACGTGCATTATGAACACTACTAGCACGTGCATTATGAACACTACTAGCACGTGCATTATGCACTCTACTAGCACGTGCACTATGCACACTACTAGCACGTGCATTATGCACTCTACTAGCACGTGCATTATGCACTCTACTAGCACGTGCATTATGCACTCTACTAGCACGTGCATTATGAACACTACTAGCACGTGCATTATGCACTCTACTAGCACGTGCACTACATTACGGGGAAAAAATTGATGGACTCACTACTGTAAGTTACTCTGAATAAGAGTGTCTGCCAAATTACTAATAATATCAAAGCAAAATCATTGTTAATTACGTTACTATGTTTACATCAATATATTTTTTTTTTCTTCCGATCATTTGTCTTTATCCTCTTTAATTACAAAGTCAGTGATTATAAACCTGTAAGGACTTATCTAGTTTAGAAAATGACCTGTATCTGTTTTGATATGTTACCATATACATATACTGTATGTGCGTATGGAAACTTTTCTGTACTGCTTAGAGAGACAGATGCTAAGGACTTTTGTCTGTCTGCCTGTCCCTTCCAAGACACTGAATATTACTCAAGGGATTCCCATGACGACATTCTCTCACAGTGCTGCCAAGACGGAGTATCACACCCTTGTCACACCCCTGTTGCAAGGCAGAGAGCCCAGAAGTAAGTCTTTAATGCAGTTTGTTGCTTTGCCATCAGCCTTAGTTGGGCAACATTGCATTTCAGCTTCTTTAGCAAGCTACAGTAGTACTACTTAAGGTTGGGTTCAGAAGCTTGGATTTATACTAAATGTATATGACATATTGTAATAACGTTAATGTTTCAAAAATCTGAAGCAAGAGTCCCTGTACTCTTAAGATAAAATAGGACTGACATCCCATCAAGCACATTTCTGAGTAGTGTGTACAAGTAGTACTTACTACCTGTTCCTGTTCCTGGTGTGGGTAGCATCTCTGTTGTGGTTTGTTGTGTTCTCAGAATGAAAACAACCACCTTTCCTTCAACACCCCAGCGTGTCAGCGTAAAACTTATCTCTGGTCAGCCACGTGGTTGTGGCATGCATGTGTAGGAGGAAACTGGGAAACTTTGATGATATGAATCAGAAATAAGCCGAGCTTCAGAGAAAATGGCAAATCAGATACCAAGAAGTAGCCAGCTGCTTGACCTTTAACATTTGAGCGTGTTGCCTTATCCACCTTACAAATTACACTCTGATTCCAACATCCAATCCACTGAAAATATGCACCTGATAAGCGTGATATTAGTTAGCGTAGTTTTAGCACTGTGAGAGTAAGGGTTTGTCCCGAGTCTTTCCACCCGGGTCTAACCTCAAATGTTAGGTTTACTTGTTGATATTTCAGTCAAAGTCTCTTTATGATGAAATAGTCTGCCCACGTTTAGTTTACATGAAGATTGCTCATGGTTGTCAACATCAGAATTCCCCTGTGGTGACGTTATAAGGTTATGAAGCATTTGTGTAGCTCAGTTTGCGTGTCATTCCCATCCAGACTGAGGCTTCCCCCACAAAAACAAATTAATTGGACTGGGATTTTAAACTATTATCCAAATGAATTGGATAATTTTAAACTATCAGCATCACACTTGCCAGGTCTCATAATTTACACAGACTAGACAGAGATATGTTAATGTTGATAAAAAAAACAATTGTCTCTCCTAAAAACACAACCTCACAGTGTTTTCTCTCATCCCAAAAAAATGATTTGATACCAGTTTTGATGGAATCTCGCCCGCACTCTCTATTACTTATAGTGCCTATAGAAAGTGTACACCTCCCTTGGATTTCTTCACATTTTATTATGTTACAAAGTGGGATTCAAATGGATGTGTCATTTCTTTGTCCACGATCTACACAATAATAGTTGAATCTGTGCTTGAAATGCAATACTTGACTGAGGGACCTTACAGATGTTGTATGTATAGGGGACAGAGGAAGGAGTAGTCATTCAATAATTTCAACCCCTATTATTTCATCCAGAGTCCATATAACGTATTGTGATTTGTTAAGCCTAATGTTACTTCTGAACTAATTTAGGCTTGCCTAAAGCCTCTTAAATGTAATGGCAAAAATGTAGCTTTCCGTCGAAATAGACATACTCAAAAGTAACTGCTTTTAATAAGCAGTTATGTCAAAAGGACATGCGTGAACTTGGTATCATTAGAAAGAAAACACCTGGGAGATAAGGAAATGGTCAGAACATAGATAGGAATGGCACAGTTCAGATCACACACGATTAAGCACACACGAAGTAACTGTTTTTTTGCTTACCTTGTAAGTTGTTTGATGTTTAGTGAAAACGACTCTCTGGGCTGTGAATCGACAATGGTAGGTCACAGACTGACAAATAACATATCCCTATCGTCTGTGGAGTCTTCGCTACCAACACATATCAACGTTGTTCAAGATTTGTATAGTTTTGGCTTCTTGAGTCGCAGCCATCTAAAATGTAAAAATGTGTAGAATTGTATTTTTCAAGAATCTCTCTCACCTATTACAGTACCTTTCGGATTGCCTCCCTCCCCCTTTTCTCTGTTCCTCAGTCGAACAAATGGTTTCCTCATACCATTTCATGTCCTGATATGTCCTGATACATGTCCTGATACCATACCATGTCCTGATACCAGTTTTGATTGAATTTTCACCACACACTCACCACACCACCTTGCTCACCTGAACACTACAATAATTTCTTTCTTCCCCACCTTTCCCCTCTCTTCCTCAGTCCCTCGACAGGAGACCCAGGAGGAGCGCTGGCCCGCTAAGGTGTTGTACGCCATCATCAAGGAGGTGCCTCTGCGACGCTGGAAGGAGTTCCTGCGCCTGCTCTCTTTGCCCGACCGACATCTGGAGCGTGTGGATCTGGAGCCAGGCCTAGGCTCCATGGAACGGCAGTACCAGATGCTGCGGCTGTGGAGCCAGGGCCCGGCTGCAGGCCTGGAGGATGTCTACTCTGCTCTGCTCTACATGGACCTGGCCGGCTGCGCCCACCAGCTGCAGGACAGCCTGGAGCAGCTGCAAGCGCTCCAGTCGATAGCCCCAACCAATGACATCACTGCAGAGAACCACAGAGTCTGGAGGCTTACTTAGCCCCAGCACCACCACATATGATTGTGGAGGCTGCTGGGACATCACTTATGACTTCACCCCAGAATAAGATCATACCCAGATGTGAATATGACATCATGACAGCATCATAAGACCATGAAGGCTGTTCTTTTCTTCTTCTTTTGAAATAGATTTGAGTCTTTTTATATTTTATTTACAGTAATTCACGAATGAGAATGAGAGACTGATGGAGAGAGTGAATTAGACATAGATCAAACCCCCACCACCAAGGACCATGTGACATCAGGAGTCGGCAGTTCTACCACTACTATAGTCACCGGTGCTAGAGGCGTCCCTCACCCACCGAACTGTAAATATGATGTCACCACCTGGACAGTAGTCTTCCTGTTCAAGTCCCACTTCAGAGACTGGTCACCTGCAGGGTTTGGCAGGTTACTTTCTAAATGTAATCCGTTACAGTTACTAGTTACCTGTCCAAAGTTGTAATAATTAAAAACTTCTTGACGCACGGATCCCTTTAGCGGGATCATTTTCATCAACAACCGCTAAATTGCAGAGCGCCAAATAAAATAAAAAATGCTAAAAATATTTATATTCATGAAATCACAAGTGCAATATAGCAAAACACAGCTTTACTTGTTGTTAATCCACCTGTCGTGTCAGATTTTGAAAATATGCTTTACAGCGAAAGCAATCCAAGCGTTTGTGTGAGTTTATCGATCACTAGACAAAACATTAAGAACACCTAGCAGCAATGTAGATTGGTCACTAAAGTCAGAAAAGCAATACAATTAATCGCTTACCTTTGATGATCTTCGGATGTTTGCACTCACCAGACTCCCAGTTACACAATAAATGTTATTTTTATTCGATAAAGATTATTTTTATATCGAAAAACCTCCATTTGTTTGGCGCGTTATGTTCAGTATTCCACAGCCTTAGGCAGTTCATCAAGGCTTGACGAAAATTCCAAATAGTGTCCGTAAAGTTCGTAGAAAAATGTCAAACGTTTTTAATAATCAATCCTCAGGTTGTTTTTAACATAAACAATCGATAATATTTCAACCGGACTGTAGTGTTGCACCTTGCTCTGCAAGGGCCGTGGCTTTTGTGGAGCGATGGGTAACGACGCTTCGTGGGTGACTGTTGTTGATGTGTGCAGAGGGTCGCTGGTTCGCGCCCGTGTCGGGGCGAGGGGACGGTTTAAAGTTATACTGTAACATTGATGCTGTTGACCCGGGTCACTGGTTGCTGCGGAAAAGGAGGAGGTTGAAAGGGGGGTGAGTGTAACGGATGTGAAATGGCTAGCTAGTTAGCAGGTACGCGCTACTAGCGTTTCAATCAGTTACGTCACTTGCTCTGAAACCTAGAAGTAGTGTTGCACCTTGCTCCGCAAGGGCCGCGGCTTTTGTGGAGCGATGGGTAACGACGCTTTGTGGGTGACTGTTGTTGATGTGTGCAGAAGGTCCCTGGTTCGCGCCCGTGTCGGGGCGAGGTGACGGTTTAAAGTTAGACTGTTACATATGGAACAGTTGGAGATATTGAAACAATGTTGCAAATGTCGGAGAGACAGACAGTAAGGTTTATACAAATCTCCTCTGTTGAAAACTAAATGTGAGATAATGTTTAGATGCTTTTTATGTGAAGTTTAACTTCCCTGCCTAGGCTGAGGAGACAGTGTATTGCGCAGTCATTTTAACGTCATAGATTTAGCCGGTGGTAACTTCTGGAATAGACACCGGCTGGAATGCGCTTTTAACCAATCAGCATTCAGGATTAGACCCACCTGTTGTATGAAGGGAAATAATGCATGCTCTAGAATGCCCTTCAAGCCAATCAGAAATGAGTGTTCAACAATGCCATGGTATAAATGGAATTAATACTAAGTACACATAGTATTATGTATAGATTCTTAGATTCTTACCTTGTCACCTCAGGGATTAGATCTTGCAACCTTTCGGTTATAAGTTTAATGCTCTAACCACTAGGCCTGCTGCCCCAAATAATGACATCATGGCAGCATCACAAGACCAATCAAGAGGACCATTTCAATCCCAAAAAAACTGAATCAAGCAGTGGAACAACTTAGTATCGTATAGAAATGGGTTTGTTTGGGGTGATAATGTGTCAGCTATTATGTAACCTTGGTGAAGACTGTATCAGAGGAGGATCGTTGTAATGATGGGGCAGTGAGTCGAAAGCAGGAGCAGGTGAAACGTTTTAAGAAAACAACAACACCAAGAACGCGCCGCTAACATAAGGCAGTACGCCGAGACACAAGAACAATATCAACTAGTGAGTGAACCTGGGAGAATGACATAGAAAGGGGAAGAAATGATGAAGGTAATGGAGTCCAGGTGATTCACAGGTGCGCGTAATGATGAGTGCCAGGTGTGCATAATGATGAATGCCAGGACCAGTGGTTGGTGACAGATGTGACAATCGTAATACAAGCACACTATCCCTTTTCCGTAATTTTTTAAAATTATATATATATATATTTGATTTGAGATTTTTTGTGTTATCAGTAATGTTCTGGTATTTTTTTAAATGTGTTTACCCATTTCTGGTGATAAGTATGTTAATAACATAAGTATGTTAATTGTCAGAGAAAGATTTGTACTGCATATTGCTACATAGAGTAATAAAAGTGAATATTTTTTAAACAATTCCAAACCCTGTAGGGCATGATATTTTACTTTTTTTGTATTATTCTCAATTACAGCAGACATTTCATTAAAGCTAGAGTCCTTAATTGAAACAATAACAAAGTGTTTTGGTAAAAAGCTGAGAGATGGGCCTGGAGAAATATAACCACTCTCAAATTCATCGGGAAAGATACTTAGTTCTTTGCACAACTGAATGCAAATGTGTGTTCAGCACCTCTGAATCAGAGAGGTGTGGGGGCTGCCTTAATCAATGTCATCTGCGCCCGGAAAGCAGTTGTTGTTGGGCGTTAAACTGCCTTGCTCAATGGCAAAATGGCTGATTTTTACACCTTGCCGGCTCAGGGTTTTGAACCAGCAACCTTCCGGTTACTATCCCAACGCTCTTAACCGCTAGGCTACAGATGCAAGGACAGACCTTCAATGATATCAGAATTATACTTTTAACCATGTTTAGAGGCTATAGTGTTTGTTTACATTTACATTGTTTACAAACATTGGAGTAAAACAAGTTTATATTTCTGTTTCTGATGAGGTACAACAGTTGAACTAAACTAATGAGGCATAAATTACATTGATGTAGCAACTAAGGATTCTAGCTTTAAATATATGCACAGCACTATGGTACTCAAGTTAAAATAATTATATGCTTAATTGCTGTATGCTGGGGTGTAAAAATCATCACTAATAATCTGAAGTTGAATTACAAATGTAATTGATTTTTACACCCCAGCATACAGCAATTAAGCATATAATTATTTTACCTTGAGTACCCTTTCATTGTAGCCACAAGATGGGAGTATTTGCCCAAACTGCAAAGACGTATATATACTACTGCTGAATCCATGCAGAATAACTGAATCACACAGAAGAACTGTCATGCATTCTGTCATGACATTGTAGGCCTACTGTCACTTATTTTGAATCAGAAAGGGTAGAAAACCATAGCAAGGTTAGAAATTGAAAATCTTTGCCACCTTTGGTGCCAACATGCAAGCGTCATTGCACCAGGCATGTTTTTTACACTTATGACGTAATCTGGTCCACATAATGTCAAATGAACATAAATAGCAGGAGTTCTTAAGTAAGTGGTTAATCACAGAGTCAGTCAGCTGGTCTGTCACTTCAGCCAGGACGCCAAGTCAGTCACAGAGCCAAGTCAGTCACAGAGCCTAAAGTAATCAATAATCAACAAGGAAAATGCAGGGGCCTCCATTGGTTTCTATGTAACGCCGTGGGCAGATTCGGGAAGGGACGGGCACGTGTGGGCAATTCTTCTCTGCCGCTTCGCTTGCCACACGTACCACACCTGTTACCGCAAGAGTTTTAAAGGCTTTTTATAAACTACAGTTTCGCCTGCGTTTGCAGCTCCCTCTTCAAGTGTTGCTGAAAGCGCGCTTTGAAGATGAACACCCACAAGGACGTCAAAGAAAAGTTAGGCAATAATATTAGCTAGGCATATGTACATTTCTGTATAACCTGAAAATGCATGAATATTTAATTGAGTTGTGGAACTAAGATTAAGATACATTTGTTTATAATCAGACTACTCCATTCTGAAAATGTGTGAATACATTTAGAAGATTGAGAGAAGTGGTCCAGAAGAGTCCCCTGAGAAGTCTAGGTACCATTTCTAAACAGAGAGCCAAATAGGGAGATGGATGCATCTCAAATTGTACCCTATTCTCTGTCTAGTGCTCTACTTTTGACCAGAGCCCTATGTCAAAAGTAGTGCACTACAAATGGAATAGGGTGCCATTTGGGACATATGCATAGATAGATGTAGAATAGATCTAGCCTAGATAGACATTATGACCACTGACACTCAACAGCCAATTCTCAATGGTTAACTGAGTCGTGCTGTAGCCCACAGGGACCCGTCTCTAACACCACCATCTATCTCCCGCTCCCCAATGAGGAAGGAGGGGACCATGAAGTGTCCTTTCACTTTGTTCAATAAACTGTCATTTCCTTTTAAATGTTGTGTTTATTTAACCTTTATTTAACTAGGCAAGTCAGTTAAGAACAAATTCTTATTTAAAATGACGGCCTACACCGGGCAAATTGTGCGCCACCTTATGGGACTCCTAATCTAAGCCGGTTGTGATACAGCATGGAATCCAACCAGGGTGTCTGTAGTGACGCCTCAAGCACTGAGACGCCGTGCCTTAGACCCCTGCACCACTCGGGAGTCCATTAGTGAAATGTAGAGGAGACTAGTTTCTGAGATTGTTTATGGTAGTGTATTCAAAACTTGATACAAACCTACAACTGTCCTTTACACATTGGTGTGGTTATGATATATGTAAATCAAACTGCAAATGCATAGTGTTGTCTTAATGTCACGCCCTGACCTTAGAGATAATTTTTATGTCTCTATTTTATTTTTTTATGTCTCTAGGTTATTTTATTAAATTACAATGAACACTTACGACGCTGCGTTTTGGTCACCTTCTTTCCAGGACCATCGTTACAGAACTACCCACCACCAAAGAACCAAGCAGCGTGGTGGAATGGACTCCTGGACATGGGAGGAAATCTTGGACGGCAAGGGACCCTGGGCACAGCCGGGAGAGTACCGCCGTCCTAAAGAGGAGCTGGAGGCAGCTAAAGCGGAGCGGCGACGCTACGAGGAGTTGGCTCGAGGAAACGTGCACGAGAGGCAGCCCCATAATTTTTTTTTGGGGGGGGGGGGGGGGGGGGGGGGGCACACGAGGGGATTGGCGGAGTCAGGTAGGAGACCTGAGCCAACTCCCCGTGCTTACCGTGGCGAGCATGTGACTGGTCAGGCCCCGTGCTATGGGGTGATGCGCACGGTGTCCTCAGTGCGCACTCATAGCCCGGTGCGCTATATCCCAGCTCCTCGCATTGGCCGGGCTAGAGTGGGCATCGAGCCAGGACGGAGTGTGCCAGCCCTGCTCTCCAGGCCTCCAGTGCGTCTCCTTGGCCCAGGTTATCCCGCGCCAGCCCTACCCACGGTGTCCGCGGTTCACCAGCACAGCCCTGTGCGGCCTGTTCCAGCTCCCCGCACTTGCCGGGCTACAGGGGGGATCCAGACAGGACGAGTTGTGCTAGCTCTGCACTCGAGACTGCCAGTGCGCCTCCACGGCCCAGTGTATCCGGTGCCTCGGCCAAGGAAGAGGCCTCCTGCATGTCTCCCCAGCCTGGTGAGTCCTGTGCCTGTGCTAAGTCCTAGCCCTCCTGCATGTCTCCCCAGCCTGGTGAGTCCTGTGCCTTCTCCCAGAGCCAGGCCTCCTGTGTGTCTCTCTACTCCAGTGATGATCCATGGCACGAAGCCTCCAGTGATGATCCATGGCAAGAAGCCTCCAGTGATGACCCATGGCAAGAAGCCTCCAGTGATAATCCATGGCACGAAGCCTCCAGTGATGATCCATGGCAAGAAGCCTCCAGTGATGATCCATGGCACAAAGCCTCCAATGATGATCCATGGCAAGAAGCCTACAGTGATGATCCATGGCACGAAGCCTCCAGTGATGATCCATGGCAAGAAGCCTCCAGTGATGATCCATGGCACAAAGCCTCCAGTGATGATCCATGGCAAGAAGCCTCCAGTGATGATCCATGGCAAGAAGCAACCAGTGATAATCCATGGCACGAATCCACCAGTGAAGATCCATGGCACAAAGCCTCCAGTGAGGATTCATGGCACGGGGCCTCCTACAAAGGTCGTCAGTCCGGAGCTTCCAGCAACGCCCTCCAGTCCGGAGCCTCCAGCGACGCCCTTCAGTCCGGAGCCTCCAGCGACTCCCTCCTGTCCGGAGCTGCCAGAGTCTCCCTCCTGTCCGGAGCTGCCAGAGTCTCCCTCCTGTCCGGAGCTGCCAGAGCTGCCTCCTGTCCGGAGCTGCAAGGATCCCCAGTCCGGGGTCGGCGGCAAGGGTCCCCGTGGAGCGGGGTCCACGTCCCGCTCCAGAGCCGCCACTGCGGATAGATGCCCACCCAGACCCTCCTCTATAGGTTTAGGTTTTGCGGCCGGAGTCCGCACCTTTGGGGGGGGGGGGGGGTGCTCTGGCAGAAAGTGCTCTACACTAACGAGTCGCGGTTTTGTCTCACCAGGGGTGATGGTCGGATTTGCGTTTATCGGAGGAGGAATGAGCGTTACACTGAGGTCTGTACTCTGGAGGGATCGATTTGGAGGTGGAGGGTCCATCATGGTCTGGGGTGGTGTGTCACAGCATCATCGGACTGAGCTTGTTGTCATTGCAGGAAATCTCAACGCTGTGCGTTACAGGGAAGACATCCTCCTCCCTCATGTGGTACACTTCCTGCAGGTTCATCCTGACATGACCCTCCAGCATGACAATGCCACCAGCTATGCTGTTTGTTCTGTGTGTGATTTCCTGCAAGACAGGAATGTCCGTGTTCTGCCATGTCCAGCGAAGAGCCCGGATCTCAATCCCATTGAGCACGTCTGGGACCTGTTGGATCAGAGGGTGAGGGTGAGGGCCATTGCCCCAGAAATGTCCGGGAACTTGCGGGTGCCTTGGTGGAAGAGTGGGGTAACATCTCACAGCAAGAACTGGCAAATCTGGTGCAGTCCATGAGGAGGAGAGGCACTGCAGTACTTCATGCAGCTGGTGACCTCACCAGATACGGCTGTTACTTTTAATTTTGACTCCCCCCTTTTGTTCAGGGACACATTATTCAATTTCTGTTAGTCACATGTCTGTGGAACTTGTTCAGTTTATGTCTCAGTTGTTGAATCTTGTTATGTTCATACAAATATTTACAAATGTTAAGTTTGTTGAAAATTGACAGTGAGAGGATGTTTCTTTTTTTGCTGAGTTTACAACTGAATGCCTTCAACTGAAATGTGTCTTCCTCATTTAACCCAACCCCTCTGAATCAGAGAGGTGCGAGAGGTACCCTCTAAGTTTTTGTGAGTATCTATAGCAACGGCTCTGTTTGGGCTGCTCAATGACAAAACTGAGGCTGTGTCTAGACTTGATGGTTCATGCGGCTTTAGTATTCTGATCATAGAGTTCTGATCATGGAATTCTGGACTCCCTTTTCTCTCACTATATTGAAATGCCAGTATGCATTCTACAAATCTTGGAATAGGCTAAATATGATAACACAACAACAACTGATGGCAGTAGTTAACTGTATCTAACTAGCCAGCTAACCTATGTAGCTAGCCAGCAACGCTAAAGGGATTGAAAACAGGTTAGCATAATTCTAGCCCAAAAATGTGTTTCTAAATATTGGCCAGTATTTATGAGTCCCACAAACACGTTCCTCACACGCTAGGAACATTTCCTCCAACGTTATAATGAAACGGTGCCTCTCTGTCCGAAAACACATGTTTTCTGGAGACTTGTAAGATGTATGCTGATGATGTCGCCCCTACTGTATGCGCTTTTGGTAGCATGATTGCGTCCAGACTGAGGAGAAATACGCACACAATGCATCCCTGATCAGCTCCTGAAGTGGTCAGACAAATCTGAAACACAATTAGAATACCATCTTGTCAATGCAACATTCGTGTTCTGATAGCAGAAGTGTAGACTCGACCTGAGAGAGCACTTTTCGTCTATGATGTCATATCCTGTCTAATGGGTTGCAAAAGTTTTTTAAATGTCAGTTGTTTGTAAAAAGTTGGATTTTGTATTTATTTTATTACCTAACAACTGTATCGTTAGATTGGTATCATATATTTATTTGACTGATTTCAGATTTGAATAGCAGAGCAGTAAAGGAAGATTTCATACTCTAACTTTTTTATATAACTTGGGAAAGTGGTCAAAGTTGGTGAATTGTGTCATAAGTTGCATTGTTGCATTCATAGTGAATGGAATGTTGGAAGTCATGATGTTACAATGGAAGCTTTAGAACGTTGAAGAAATCCCATGAAAGTGGATGAGGTTTAATAAGTTTAAAAGTTTAAAAAGTATAAATAGCAGTGGTGTAAAGTACTTATGTAAAAATACTTTGAAGTACTACTTAAGAAGTTTTTTTGCTATCTGTACTTCACTTTAGCTAACTAGCTAGCTACTAGTAGCTGCTAAGTGTGCTACCTAGCTACTACCATGGAACTATAACTACCCACTGGTAACAGACGTCAATTCAATGTTTATTACACGTTGGTTTAATATAATTTCATTGAAATAACTTGGAAACAACATTGATTCAACCAGTGTGTGGTAGTAACTGAGGTATGGTTATAAAGACTAGCAACCCTTCATTTTACGAAAACACTGATGGCAAATTGACCGCAAGAAGCCCAAACAGATATAATATTTGACGAAAACATAATAATTTCAAACCTTGCTTACATTTGCATATAATCAGTGTGTGCAAAGCTGTCATCAACGCTGTCATCATAGATTACTTGTTAGATATTACTGCACTGTCAGAACTTGAAGCACAAGCATTTCGCTACTGTCACGTTCTGACCATAGTTCTTGTGTGTTGTGCTTGTTTAGTGTTGGTCAGGAAGTGAGCTGGGTGGGCATTCTATGTTGTGTGTCTAGTTTGTCTGTTTCTATGTTTGGCCTAATATGGTTCTCAATCAGAGGCTGGAGGATGTTTTGTGTTGTCTCTGATTGGGAATCATATATAGGTGGCTTGTTTTGTGTTGGGGTGTGGGTGCTTGTTTCCTGTCTTTGTGTTTTCTCTGCACCAGATAGGGCTGTATCGGTTTGCCACATTTTGTTATTTTGTATTGTTGTAAGTGTTCACGTTATTCGTAATTAAACATGTTGAACACTGGCTACGCTGCGTGTTGGTCCGATCCCTGCTACACCTTCTCTTCTCTTGAAGAGGAGGAAGGCTGCCGTTACAGCTACACTCACTTTATTATCTGCTAACCATGTGTATGTGACCAATGAAATTTGATTTGATTTGGCTACTTTAAGAATATCAAATATATTTTGATTTGTTTAACCTGTGTGCAGCTGTTTGGCAGTGGAAACCCATTTCATTAAGCTCCCGCCGAACAGTTCTTCTGCTGATGTTGCTTCCAGAGGCAGTTTGTAACTCATTGCACATGGTGATCTTAGGCCTGTGTGCTGCTGCTCGGCAGTGGAAACCCATTTCATGAAGCTCCCGCCGAACAATTCTTGTGCTGACGTTGCTTCCAGAGGCAGTTTGGATCTTGGTAGTGAGTGTTGCGGACAATTTTTACGCGGCACGCTCTTCAGCACTCAGCGTTCCCGTTCTGTGAGCTTGTGTGGCCTACCTCTTCTCGGCTGAGCTGTTGTTGCTCCTAGAAGTTTCCACTTCACAATAACAGCACTTACAGTTGACCAGGGCAGCTCTAACAGGGCAGAAATTTGACTAACGGACTTGTTGGAAAGGTGGCATCCTATGACGGTGCCACGTTGGAAGTTACTGAGCTCTTCAGTATGGGCCATTCTACTCTCAATGTATGTCTATGGAATTTGCATGGCTATGTTCTCAATGTTATACACCTGTCAGCAACGGGTGTAGATGAAATAGCCAAATCCACTAATTTCAAGGGGTGTCCACATACTTGTGAATATATAGTGTATATCTCAGTAATCTATCGTCAATACAGTGTGCGTTATCATTTATTACAACTTAAACATACAGCTTTTAAATCTTTTTTCGCAATAATTTGACAGTCTTTCTTGTTACTTTAGTAACTTTAGCATACTCTTACAGTATGGCAAAAAAGTATTTAGTCAGCCACCAATTGTGCAAGTTCTCGCACTTAAAAAGATGAGAGAGGCCTGGAATTTTCATCATAGGTACACTTCAACTATGACAGACAAAATGAGAAAAAAAGATCCAGAAAATCACATTGTAGGATTTTTAATGAATTTATTTGCAAATTATGGTGGAAAATAAGTATTTGGTCACCTACAAACAAGCAAGATTTCTGGCTCTCACAGATTTCTGGCTCTCACAGACCTGTAACCTTCTTTAAGAGGCTCGTCTGTCCTCCACTCGTTACCTGTATTAATGGCACCTGTTTGAACTTGTTATCAGTATAAAAGACACCTGTCCACAACCTCAAACAGTCACACTCCAAACTCCACTATGGCCAAGACCAAAGAGCTGTCAAAGGACACCAGAAACAAAATTGTAGACCTGCACCAGGCTGGGAAGACTGAATCTGCAATAGGTAAGCAGCTCAGCACTTGCCTAAGATAGTGAAGACCTTCTATGAGCAGATGTTGCAAAAACATTCCTTACACACTGCTGAAATTAGGTTTGGGGAAAGAGCAAGTGAGGTCGGCGACATCGTGCCAGCAACTGCCTCTGAATTCCTTGAGTTTTTAATGGCTGTTTCCCCAGGGGACACGGAAGTGCAAGAGCTGCAAGCAGCAGACTTATTTTCGTACGGCAGGTTCGAAGAGAGCGCAGATGTGTATTCTGTAGCCCTGCAGGATCATTCACAATCACAGCCAAAGTCAGGTACAGGCAAGGTGGCTCAGGGGATGCCAGCAGAAAGAAGAGCCACTCTCTTGACCAGTGGAGCAGCCGCCCATCTCCTCGCCGGGGGACGAGCTTCGGAGGGTGAGGCTTTTGGAGCCCACCCTGCCACAGCCCGGCTGCAGTACCAGAGGCTCTTCTTAGACCAGGGGACGGGAGCGACGACATGTGTCCAGCTGCGTCAGCAGGCAGAGAGAGGCCTGACGGGTTACAGGGAAACTGTCCTGGTCCACCCTGACCTGCCCTCCTCCGAGGGAGTGGAGCTGCTGGACCCCGTGATTGCCCAGCTCCGGGCGCTGTGCCACGTGGAGCCCGATGGAGGGGCGGCAGAACTACCAGCAGAACTACCAGAACATAGTACAGGTGCTGCGCGGCTATGCCCATCTTCTCTACGACAACCACAAGGGGGCCTTAGTGTACTTCCAGGCGGTGATCAAGCACAACGCTCTCCACCCGTCCAGCTGTGTGTGGGC
The DNA here is from genome assembly GCF_029448725.1 of Salvelinus fontinalis. Taxonomy (NCBI): domain Eukaryota; kingdom Metazoa; phylum Chordata; class Actinopteri; order Salmoniformes; family Salmonidae; genus Salvelinus; species Salvelinus fontinalis. Next base: position 39,647,614 of record NC_074695.1, read on the forward strand.
GCTGTGCGGCAGGGGCCTCCTGCGCATGATGGGGGGCCTGCACTACCTCACAGCCCTGGACTATGTGACAGCGAGTCGGCTGCAGCCCCAAGACACTGCAATGACCGTACGATGCATGGTTCCCTGGAAATGCCGCGGGCTGATGTTGGAGCAGGCCAGGGTCATGCTGGATGAGTGGACTGGAGATCACAGCTCCAGCCTCAGCCCCCTGGAACACCAAGAGCATTAGAAAAGTGAGCCGCTACAGCCCGTTTGTTAGCGCATTTGTTTCTGTATGTCACACACATAGAGTACTTTATTGTAAAATATCTCATAAAATAGGCTGCATCGTGAATTAGCTATAGCCTAACCTACGAGGTGGCTATTCTTTGAACAGTGCCAGAATTCTCTTTTATAATCGTTCTTAAACTCAGTTTTGTATCAATTTGATGCATATTTTCAATTAGACTTGGATTTTATTTGACTCGTGACTTTCAGTAAAGTTCAATTTATGAATGTCATTTCAGTATCAGTTGATATCCTGATTGAATCATGACTGTGTCTCTCTATGTGTGCTGACGCTCCTCAGATCCTGGTGGCCGATGCACTGTACCAGCTTGGCCGGGTGGAGGAGGCCTATCGTCTGCTACTGGCCATCGGGCCAACCACCCCACGAGCACCCATCCTGGCCCAGCACCCATCCTGACCCATCCTGGCTATAACTGCACCATGGCTTCCTCTATGATGACAACGCCGTCACCAAAGACATCCTGTCGCTCAAAGACAAGACCAAGAAACTGGTTTGTGATTGGCTGCAGCAAGGGCACATTTTGATGTTGTTTGATAAATATGACCTACCGTGGCTTCTATAAGATGCCGTTGGAACACTCGTTAGGAGAAGATACGAAAGCATTATGACAACAAAAATACCTTTCATACTGATAGTCACGTATTATGCATCAGCTACACACAGTTGACCTGGCCCTATGCAACATGTATTCAAATGATTTAAATGTTTATCAATTCACACCTGACAAGTGTTGTTTCAGCTGTCCAGAATGGAAAATGTTGAAATCGTTAACTACTTCTCCCAAATGTGCTATGATAAACTAATAAGCTAATAACTGTTATCAACTCTGTGCTCGGGACCTTATCAATTCTGTTCTCTCTCCAGCTGCTGAAGAAGCTGATCCAGTGTGGCAATATAAGCTGCTTGCACCCTCTGCTGGCCATGGTGTCTCCCAAGGACCGGCTGCTGCTGCAGGGCCACTGCACATGAGACGAGAGCGCACTGGGTTCCCTCTGTTCCTATCTGTTCATCGCCATCATGGCCTCTGTTGACCATGACCATGTAGAGGCCCTCTGTGGACGAGGCTTCACCTACCTCATACTAAACCAGCAGAAGGTACTAGGACCCAAAAATGGGAGATTGTTATTTACATCAGAATTAAAGCAATTGGTTTAAGGCTGCTATATCCACATAGACAGCTTCTCATTGACACATGATCTTGATGGGTCAAATTGGGGTCATGATAGGGGTTGCACCAAATGTTTGATGTATTATAGTAATTTATGTTGTATTACTAGAGGGGGAGGGGCTATGGGACCCCTCTTCCTCTACATTTATAAATTTATACCTCTACATTTATAAGGTCCTAGACTACAGATTAACAATATATATATTCATTGTAAAGTTCTAGAATTGTTCCACAGTCTTTTCTAAGTCTCTGCCTCTTATAAAGAAAATGGTCTGTGAGAAAGTGTCAGGTTTTGGCCAAGACTGTTCGGGTTTTGGTCACTAGATGTCCCCATTGCACCTTTTTTGTACCTTTTGTTTTTCTTGCTCTAATTATTGTTTGCACCTGTAGGTCATTCCCTTGTTAGTATTTAAACCCTGTGTGTTCCTCAGTTCCTTGCTCAGTGTTTGTAAGTTAGCACCCAGCCCCAGCCCAAGCCTTGTTTTATTCAGATATTTCTCTTGTTGGATTTTCCAGAGGTTCTCTGGTTTAGTTATTGTGTATTATTTGAGTAGTCTTTTGAGGTTTGTTTTTCCCTGCTGTTTTTTACCACTTTGTGGAGTTTCTTTTGTATTTTGGAGGATTTCCATTTTGTGCCTCTTGGCTTTATTTTTGGACATTGTGGATTTAGTTTCTTTGCCTGAAGATTTTGTTCTTTTATTAAACCACCATCTCTAGTACTGCTGTGTCTGCCTCATCTTCTGGGTTCTGACAATTATTAGTGACTGTTTCTCGCACCGGGTCCTGACAGAAACACTGAGCCATTATAATGAACCCAGAGGCAGCCAGTACCCAGGATTTTTTTCCCATGCTGTCCCACCACGAGGGGACTGTCCAACGCCACGAAGCTGCTCTGGTTCAGCAACAGGCCTTAATGGCTAGACATTCTCAACTTCTGTCAGAGATGCTGACTTCCATAAAGCGGATTTCGGATCAACTTTCCCCGGCAACCGCTTCTGCTCCAGTTCATCCGATTCAAGTGCCCCTGGCAGTTAACCCCCCTCGTCTGCCGCCTCCCCAACGGTTCTCAGGTGATCCGAGTGTTTGTAAGGGGTTTTTCACCCAATGTTCACTCTCCTTTGAGCTGCAACCATCGTCGTTTCCCACCGACCGGTCCAAGATAGCATATATCATCACCCTGCTGTCGGAAAAAGCCCTAGCCTGGGATACTGCTGTGTGGGATGCCCAAAGTCCCTGCTGTGCCAGCTACTCTACCTTTGCTGAAGAATTCAAGCGAGTGTTTCAAGGTCCTACCAACGGCCCTGACTCAGCCAAACAGCTCCCGACTCTCCGCCAAGGTCGGCGCAGCGTGACGGACTATGCCATCCAGTTCCGCACTGTGGCAGCAGCAAGTGGCTGGAACGACGAGGCGCTCACAGTGTGTTTTTTGAAGGGTCTTTCTGACACCATCCAATATGAACTGGCCACTCGGGAACCACCGGACAACCTCGAGTCCCTTATCAAGTTGGCTTCACGCATAGACCAGCGTCTGAGAGAGAGAGAACTCAACCGTAGACCGCTCACCCTAGCTCCTATCGGTTCCAGCTCCGAGTCTCCACCTTTATCCTCGCTGGCTCCACCAGAACCCATGCAGGTTGGACGCATCTCCCAGGCTGAGAGAGACCGCCGGATGAGGGAGCGATGCTGTCTATATTGCGGCAAACCGGGCCATTTCCGCTCCACGTGTCCCGGGCTCCAGGGAAACGCACTCTCCCATGCAGGCCTGGGAGGACTGTAACGGGAAACATAACCTCCTCCCATCCATCCAACTCCCGCCTGCTCATTCCAGTTACCCTTTCCTGGGACGACCACGAGTTTTCTCTTCAAGCTTTGGTAGACTGTGGAGCCGCAGGTAACTTCATGGATGGGGTCTGGGCGAAGGAGAATGGCGTTCCTTCTGAACCTCTAAGTGACCCCATAAGGGTTACTACGTTGGATAGAAGCCCTTTGGGATCTGGACTTGTCACTCGTGCCACTACCCCCTTGCGACTTTCAGTTTCCCAACACCAGGAAGTGATGAACTTTCATCTGATCTCCTGTTCCGAGTTCCCTCTCGTCCTTGGTTATCCCTGGCTTCACAGCCATAACCCTCACATCGACTGGTCTGTGGGCACTATCAAGCAGTGGGGTCCTACGTGCCAAGCCACTTGTATCTTCCCGAGTTCCCAGAGTTCCCCTTCCGAGTCTCTAGAATCCATCGACCTGTCCCGAGTTCCCGAGTGTTACCATGACCTCAAACTGGTATTTAGCAAACAGAGGGCCACCAAACTACCACCCCATAGACCTTACGATTGCACCATCGACGTGTTTCCGGGGACTTGCCCTCCCAGGGGTCGGATCTTTTCCCTTTCTCCTCCCGAACGAGCTGCTATGGATACCTACATCAAGGACGCTCTGGCAGCAGGCCTCATGCGTCCATCTACCTCTCCGGCAGGAGCAGGGTTTTTCTTTGTGGCCAAGAAAGACGGTGGATTACGACCTTGCATTGACTACCGGGGACTCAATGCCATAACCGTCCGTAACCGCTACCCGCTACCCCTTATGGCCACAGCCTTTGAGCTGCTCCAGGAAGCAGTTGTCTTCACTAAGCTTGACCTGCGGAACGCATACCATCTTGTGCGGATCAAACCCGGGGACGAGTGGAAGACCGCTTTCAACACGCCTACTGGTCACTACGAATACTCGGTGATGCCCTTCGGCCTGACCAACGCCCCGGCTGTGTTCCAAGCGCTCATAAACGATGTGCTTAGGGATATGCTTAACATCTTCGTGTTTGTTTACTTGGATGACATCCTCATCTTTTCGAGCTCCCTTCAAGAACACACTAAGCATGTCATACAAGTGCTCAAACGCCTCCTAGACAGCCATTTGTACGTTAAGCCGGAAAAGTGTGAATTCCATTCCTCTCGAGTACAATTCCTGGGATTTATAGTGGAACCCGGTCGAGTCCAGATGGACCCCAAGAAGGTAGGGGCGGTAGCGGATTGGCCCACCCCCAAGTCCGTTAAGGAAGTTCAGCGTTTTCTGGGCTTCACCAACTTTTACCGCAAGTTCATCAAGAACTTCAGCTCGGTGGCAGCCCCTCTCTCAGCTGTAACCAAGGGTGGCAACACAAGGTTTCTGTGGGGAAGAGAAGCTGAGACGGCCTTCCAAGGACTCAAGCAGCGCATCCTCTCTGCTCCCATCCTGACACTACCAACGGCGGATGAACCTTTTGTGGTGGAGGTAGACGCATCAGAGGTTGGGGTTGGAGCTGTCCTGTCTCAGAGGGGTGAAGACAAGAAGCTTCATCCTTGCGCCTTCTTCTCTCACCGGCTTACCCCGGCCGAGAGGAATTACGATGTGGGGGATCGTGAACTCCTAGCGGTTAAGATGCCGTCCCTAGGAGGGGGCCACAGTGCCATCATGCCGTCCCTAGGAGGGGTGCGTCACTTGAGTGGGTTGAGTTACTGACGTGATCTTCCTGTCTGGGTTGGCGCCCCCCCTTGGTTTGTGCTGTGGTGGAGACCTTTGTGGGTTATACTCGGCCTTGTCTCAGGATTGTAAGTTGGTGGTTGAGGATATCCCTCTAGTGGTGTGGGGGCTGTGCTTTGGCAGAGTGGGTGGGGTTATATCCTTCCTGTTTGGCCCTGTCCGGGGGTTTCTTCGGATGGGGCCACAGTGTCTCCTGACCGCTCCTGTCTCAGCCTCCAGTATTTATGCTGCAGTAGTTTATGTGTCGGGGGGCTAGGGTCAGTTGGTTATACCTGGAGTACTTCTCCTGTCTTATCCAGTGTCCTGTGTGAATTTAAGTACTCTCTCTTAATTCTCTCGTTCTCTCTTTCTCTCTGAGAACCTGAGCCCTAGGACCATACGTCAGGACTACCGGGCATGCTGACACCTTGCTGTCCCCAGTCCGCCCGGCCTTGCTGCTATTCCAGTTTCAGCTGTTCTGCCTGCGGTTATGGAACCCCTACCTGTCCCAGACCTGCTGTTTTCAACTCTTAGTGATCGGCTGTGAAAAGCCAACTGAAAATTATTCCTGATTTATTATTTGACCATGCTTGTCATTTATGAACATTTTGAAAATCTTGGCTCTCTCTAATTTTCTCCTTCTCTCTTTCTTTCTCTCGGAGGACCTGGGCCCTAGGACCATGCGTCGGGACTGCCGCCCGTGGTGACTCCTTGCTGTCCCCAGTCCGCCTGGCCTTGCTGCTATTCCAGTTTCAGCTGTTCTGCCTGCGATTATGGAACCGCCACCTGTCCCAGACCTGTTGTTTTTCAACTCTTAATGATCAGCTATGAAAAGCCAACTGAAAATTATTCATGATTATTATTTGACCATGCTTGTCACTTATGAACATTTTTGAACATCTTGGCATAGTTCTGTTATAATCTCCACCCGGCACAGCCAGAAGAGGACTGGCCACCCCTCATAGCCTGGTTCCTCTCTAGGTTTCTTCCTAGGTTTTGGCCTTTCTAGGGAGTTTTTCCTAGCCACCGTGCTTCTACACCTGCATTACTAGCTGTTTGGGGTTTTAGGCTGGGTTTCTGTACAGCACTTCGAGATATTAGCTGATGTACGAAGGGCTATATAAAATAAAATTGATTGATTGATTGAAGATGGCATTGAAGGAATGGAGACACTGGCTCGAGGGGGCTTCTCAACCGTTTCAAGTGCTTACGGACCACAAAAATCTGGAGTATATCCAGCAGGCGAAGCGGTTGAACTCCAGACAAGCTCGATGGTCTCTTTTCTTCAGACGATTTCAGTTTATCCTCACCTATAGACCCTGGTCGAAGAATCTCAAACCGGACGCCTTGTCACGAATCTACTCTCCTGCCATTCGAGAAGATACTGACATGACTGTCCTTCCGGCCGCTAAGATCGTGGCTCCGATCTCGTGGCAAGTGGAGGATTCCGTGAAACAAGCTCAAGCCATCGAACCGGGCCCTGGAGGAGGTCCTGCTAATCGGTTGTTTGTTCCCAAGGCAGCAAGGTCCCAAGTCCTTCTGTGGGGGCACTCCTCTCGCCTCACCTGTCACCCGGGCGTAGGTCGCACCTTGGAGTTCATCCAGCGTAAGTTCTGGTGGCCCACCATAAAAGAAGACGTTACCACTTTCGTCAAGGCCTGTTCCGTGTGCTGCCAGGGCAAATCTTCTCACCTCCGCCCTCAAGGACTCCTTCACCCTCTATCTATCCCCCACCGACCCTGGTCCCATATCTCGCTGGACTTTATTACTGGCCTTCCTCCGTCCCATGGTAATACTACGATCCTAGTCATCATCGACAGGTTTTCTAAGGCGGCCAGGTTTGTTCCCTTGACCAAATTACCTTCTGCCAAGGAAACGGCTGAGTTGGTGATTAACCATGTGTTCCGAGTCTTTGGGATTCCGCAAGATATGGTTTCCGACAGAGGTCCCCAGTTCGCCTCAAGGTTTTGGAAGGCCTTCTGCCAACTCATAGGGCTCACGGCCAGTTTATCTTCAGGGTGCCATCCGGAGTTCAATGGCCGAACTGAGAGGATGAATCAGGAGCTGGGAACCACCCTCAGATGCATGGTTTCCAACAACCCGTCCACATGGTCATCCTTCATTGTTTGGGCCGAGTACGCGCACAACACCTTGTGCTCCTCCTCCACTGGTATATCCCCGCATGAGTGTCAGTTTGGCTATGCGCCTCTATTGTTCCCGGACCAGGAGGCAGAAGTCAGAGTGCCTTCAGCCTCGAGGTTCATCAGACGCTGTCGGCTTACGTGGAAGAAGGCACGTCTTACTCTTCTGCGTTCCTCTCAGCAGTACCAACGACAAGCCAACAGACGTCGCCGTCCCGGTCCTACCCTGTACCCCGGCCAGAGAGTATGGCTCTCAACTAAGAACTTACTAATACGGGTCGAGTCTCGCAAACTTTTCGCCTGCACTTACCCAGATCCCTTAAGATCAATCCAACATTTCACATTTCTTTATTAAAACCTGTTGTTTTTTCTCCCCTTATCCCGGCAGGCAGACCTCCCCCTCCGCCCCGTGTCATCGGTGGCCAGTCGGCTTTTACCGTCCACCGGATACTGGATTCCCGCCGGGTGCAGCGGTCCTGGCAGTATCTGGTGGACTGGGAAGGCTACGGTCCCGAGGAGCGCTCCTGGTTTCCTGCCAAGGACATACTGGACCCTGACCTCATTCGTCAGTTCAGGACCCTCCACCCTGAGAAGGCTGGTAAGAATGTCAGGACCCGTTCCTAGGAGGGGGATTCTGTCAGGTTTTGGCCAAGACTGTTCGGGTTTTGGTCACTAGATGTCCCCATTGCACCTTTTTTGTACCTTTTGTTTTTCTTGCTCTAATTATTGTTTGCACCTGTAGGTCATTCCCTTGTTAGTATTTAAACCCTGTGTGTTCCTCAGTTCCTTGCTCAGTGTTTGTAAGTTAGCACCCAGCCCCAGCCCAAGCCTTGTTTTATTCAGATATTTCTCTTGTTGGATTTTCCAGAGGTTCTCTGGTTTAGTTATTGTGTATTATTTGAGTAGTCTTTTGAGGTTTGTTTTTCCCTGCTGTTTTTTACCACTTTGTGGAGTTTCTTTTGTATTTTGGAGGATTTCCATTTTGTGCCTCTTGGCTTTATTTTTGGACATTGTGGATTTAGTTTCTTTGCCTGAAGATTTTGTGCTTTTATTAAACCACCATCTCTAGTACTGCTGTGTCTGCCTCATCTTCTGGGTTCTGACAATTATTAGTGACTGTTTCTCGCACCGGGTCCTGACAAGAAAGCATTTCAAAGATAAACAAAGAGCCCTGCTGGAGAGTAGAAGAGATAAGAGGCTAGTCAGGCATACCTCTATAAATCAACTTGGGGGAGTGGACATTTACTGCTGAGGCCTTAGAAAACACTGGAACTATTGTATCTCTTGCAAGTTTGTATAGCTGTGTATGCATGGGCTTGGTCTGAGGAGTAGCAGGTAATGACATATGCAGTGACGTCACAGGGGGTTGACTACAAGCATGATAAAAGCAACTTGGACTTTTCCTATGAGGCAGAACTCATGAGAGACATCAGTTGTATGTGTGATGTTTGATCTTTGACTTCTGTCTACAGCTGTATTTTGATTAAAAAAAGGATGATTTATAAGTGTACATTTTGAGTGTTCCTTATTAAGTAAATAAAACGGAGCACAGAAAAACGGAGGAAACAATCTCAACATGATTGTAAACATGTCTTTGATTTCCAGGAATGTACTCAGGATATACTGTCCGAGCATCAACTAAGCGCCAACGCCATCACCAAAGACATCCTGTCGCTCAAAGACAAGACCAGGAAACTGGTCTGTGATTGGCTGCAGCAATACTGCAGGACCTATCTGACGGAGATCCTGGCGACTAAGGCCGTCACCTGCCAGGAAGAAGAGCTCCGAGAGGCCTGTCATGACTGGCCTGTCCGGGTCAGGATACCGTGGACCATAATCCTACAGAGATATCTCTCACACCCACCAGCGGAGGAGAGATGGAGAGGTATGGAATGGGGGGTTTTATGACAACTCCCGCCCATTGTAAATCTTAAGGCAGCAGACAAAATCCCTTTGTCCTGGCAGTATGGAGGGAGGGAATGTATGATGGACCTATGGAGAATCTACCTCTGAACAGTAACATGCAATAAATGGACTTTGGGATAATATGTTTCGTCAGCCAAAATGGTAGTAGTGACGATAGATGGAATATGAAAATTAATGTCATTTGTGTTATGTTATTAAAAGTTAAATGACGACGTTATAACGAAAACATTGTAACTTGAAGAGTTTTCACAAGATATACCTGATGTTTGCATATTGTACGTTGTGTGGAAAATGTCCAGATCAAAGAGAATGTTTTTGTAAAGATGAAATGTGAAGTTCGTTGTCTAAATTGGATCTGAGTAAAATCCAGACATTGCCTCGTAACTAGTTACACCCAGAGAACTTGCTCTAAAGGCAGAAACGCCCATTTCTGACCCAAGGGTATAAAACATGTAAGTTAAGAAGTAACATCAGACTAAGTGACCACGAGCTGCAGCCAAGGTTCAAATTAGTTGTAACCCAAAATTGAACACGAGGTTGAAGAAGACAAAGAAACCTTTTTACAATCTATGCTACGGATGAGTAGCTGTGACTAAGAGGGTTAATTCAAGCAGGACCACCCGGTTACCACTCTCCAAGGAATCATGTGGCTACACTGCTTTTATTCCCACGCTGGAACCATCTACACGGCTGATTAGCCGTCCTCCGAAGAACCCTTTTCAGAACAAGGGCAAGGAAACAGACCCCTAAGAGAAAGGACACTGACATCGTGTGGACAAACAGAGAGTTACACCCGGTAACCGAAGACGTGCCGTCATCAGAGAAGTCGGAACCGAGTCCACGAAGAGACACCCCATCGGAGACCTTCAACACGTAATTACATCATTGTATTCTGACCCATAAGAGCAGAAGTTCGGGGCAAGGTTAGGGTTAAAATAAGCATAGTTGACAAATGTACCCAAGTGTGCTTTTCTCTCGTGCACTCTCTCTCCCTCTTTTGAAATCCCCATTTTGTGTAACACATGTCATATTGTGTTGGCCCTCTAGGGACCTGTTTCATTGTACTAAGTTCTAATCAATAGCCTCAACTGTGTGTTTGTGTATGTATATCTTATATTATAATTTTAGCTTGTAAGTAAATTAATAATCAACTCAATTGGTGTGGTACGGATTTATTTAGTGAGACTCGGGTTTGTGCAGATTCCCGGATTAAGCTACGTTCAGAATGAGACTATAGAGGAAATTAATAAATTAGTGACTGTTATAAAATCAATATTCTGATATTCTTTGAGTTAATTTGGGAAATAGAAACTCAATAAAGCCAAAACTTTCCCATGGTGCCCCAGGTTGATGAGTTAATAATTACCTGATTAATTTAATCACGTAATTATAAACCATTAATCATTCGATAAGCAGCAGTAGTCACATTAATCAATACAACGTTACGACATGCCTTTCTAATTGAAGGAGCCCTGATGAGGACAGACTGCCGAGACTCCAGATGGCATTGCCTCTGTGGATATACTACTGACCAAAGCTGATATCATTTGCACTTGGCCAACGGACGCTCCCTTATCTATCATCAGCGGATATATATATATATTTATATATTTTTTAATTTTACCCCCTTTTCTCCCCAATTTTCGTGGTATCCAATCGCTAGTAATTACTATCTTGTCTCATCGCTACAACTCCCGTACGGGCTCAGGAGAGACGAAGGTCGAAAGCCATGCGTCCTCCGAAGCACAACCCACTGCTTCTTAACACAGCGCGCCTCCAACCCGGAAGCCAGCCGCACCAATGTGTCGGAGGAAACACCGTGCACCTGGCCCCCTTGGTTAGCGCGCACTGCGCCCGGCCCGCCACAGGAGTCGCTGGAGCGTGATGAGACAAGGATATCCCTACCGGCCAAACCCTCCCTAAACCGGACGACGCTAGGCCAATTGTGCGTCGCCCCACGGACCTCCCGGTCGCGGCCGGCTGCGACAGAGCCTTGGCGCGAACCCAGAGACTCTGGTGGCGCAGCTAGCGCTGCGATGCAGTGCCCTAGACCACTGCGCCACCCGGGAGGCCCTCGGATACTCTTTTTTGATTAATTTGCCATATTCCCTAGACCATATGCCCTATGATTACACCTTAAACCTGTCAAGTTATCTCAGATCTCCAGAAGTACATAGGGCACAGGTTTTATGGGTCGATTTGGGATTGGGTATTTGTCCTGTTCTGTTCAAAACGTCTGCTGGACTGTGCACAGTTAGTACATGCAACTGTTTTGTAATATCTGCCTCTGTGAACCAGGCGAGATGAAAGCAGCAAGAGCTCACCTGACTCAGGTGTTTTGCCAGGAACCCCGGGAGGCTGCAGCTCAGGCCAGGATAGACGTGGTGGAGGCCTGGCAACAGAAGTACAGCAGGGCGGCTGGCAGGCTGGCCGAAAGAGAACCCTCCACTCTCGACTTCCTGCTGAGCCTCATTCCCCCAAGTCACAGGAAACGCATGGCACAAGTAAGACCAAATACATGACAACTATTTAACTAGTTACAAGACGAAACATGTAAGGACAAACAATAAGGACAGCTAACACCTACCGACCAATCAGATTGCTTGGTCAGAACTAACTGTTTTATAATAACTTTTTTCATCTCACGCAAGACAAAGTTATCAACTCTTATTACAAGACAAAACAATAAACTCTTATTGCAAGATAAAGTAATCAACTCTTATTACAAGACAAAACAATAAACTCTTATTACAAGACAAAACAATACACTCTTATTACAAGGCAAAGTAATCAACTCTTATTACAAGACATAGTAATAAACTCTTATTGCAAGACAAAGCAATCAACTCTTACTACAAGAAAACACAATTAACTTTTATTACGAGACAAAACAGTCAACTCTCTTAATAATACGTACTAACACAACTGTCTGTGTTACTGTAGGCAGCAGCCCAGGAAGCAGGGAGTGCCCTTGCTCTCATGACCGTGGCTGTGCAAGGGACGGGCGAGCTCCAACCACAGCACCTGTGCAAACGGGCCTCTTGCTTCCCAGCTTGAATTGCATGAACAGGCCGTGGCTGTCCTGGATTGGGTCATCCAGAGCCATGGGGGCCCCTTCGACGCTGCTTGCCGAGCCTCAGAGGAGCCGCACATCTGGGCCGAGGACCTGTGCCAGCGAGGCCGCAGCCTGGTGCTGTGCTCCTGTGAGGGGCCTACCCCCGATGACTTCACCTGGGCCCTGGCGCTCCATCGAGGCAAGGCCCTGCAGTGTGTGGAGGCCGGGCTTGTGACTTTCAATGTGGCACCGTCATAGGATGCCACCTTTCCAACAAGTCAGTTCTTCAAATTTCTGCCCTGCTAGAGCTGCCCCGGTCAACTGTAAGTGCTGTTATTGTGAATTTCGAAACGTCTAGGTGCAACTACGGTTGAGCCGCGAAGGGGTAGGCCACACAAGCTCACAGAATGTGACTGCCAAGTGTTGAAGCACGTCTTCGGTTGCAACATTCACAACCGAGTTCCAAACGGCCTCTGGAAGCAAAGTCAGCACAAGAACAGTTTGTTGGGAGCTTCATGAAATTGATTTCCATGGCCGAGCAGCCGCACACAATTCTAAGGTCAACATGCGTAATGCCAAGCTTCGGATGGAGTGCTCCAAAGCTCGCCGCTATTGGACTCTGGAGCAGTGGAAACGCTTTCTCTGAAGTAATGAATCACGCTTCACCATCTGACATTCCGACGGACAAATCTGGGTTTGGCGGATGCCAGGAGAACACTACCTGCCCCAAAATGCATAGTGCCAACTCTAAAGTTTGGTGGATGAGGAATAATGGTCTGGGGCTGTTTTCATGGTTCGGGCTAGGCCCCTTAGTTCCAGTGAAAGGAAATATTGATGCTATAACATACAATGACATTCTAGACAATTCGGTGCTTCCAACCTTGTGGAAACAGTTTGGGGAAGGCCTTATCCTGTTTCAGCATGACAATGCCCCCATGCACAAAGCGAGGTCCATGCAAAAATGGTTTGTCGATATCGGTGTGGAAGAACTCGACTGGCCTGCACAGAGCCCTGACCTCAACCCCACCGAATAGGCCTCATTGCCCAACATCAGTGCCGACCTCACTAATGCTCTTGTGGCTGAATGGAAGCAAGTCCCCGCAACAATGCTACAACATGTAGTGGAAAGCCTTCCCAGAACAGTGGAGGCTGTTATAGCAGCAAAGGGGGGACCAACTCCATATTAATGCCCATGATCATGTAGTGTATCTTATTCAAAGATAGGCCTAATAGTATAACTTGTGTTTCCCTTGGGTAGTATTTTGTAGACATTACTATTTGTAGACATGGAAAAGTAATGGAATATATGTGTAATATGTGACTATTCTGTTACTTATATTGTTTCTGGTATTTAATAGAAAATTACGTGAAAACAATGGGTATCCCTTGGTGCTTACAAAGAACAATACTTCAACACAATATTGATACCTGCTACCATATATTGCCATGTGGTGCTTGTTTGAAAGAATGCCAAAGGAACAAACAAGTAACATAAATTATTGCTGTGCAATTACATTTAGCTATTTTACTACATAACTAGTATGATGGTAAACTTTTTTCAAAAGATGCAACTACACACACTTTGTTTTATTTCAATTTATTTTTTTGTATTTTTGAATTCCTGTGTAATAAACCAAATCGCTTCTACAGCAGTATTTCATTAAATTTGTTACATTCAAGTTGAATAGTGATTCTGTTTCATATTTTCAGTTTCAATGACATATCAGTGAGACAACTCATTATTGTGGTCTTTCACTATTACGGGTGACCAAAGCACAAGACAATTGATACAGAAATCTTTACAATCCAAAATATCACCTTGAGATTAAATTGTTATTTTAGAAAGTGCCCATGTGCAGGTTTTACGTTTTAAGTCACTACGTAAAAGGGCCACACATTTTATTTCACAGAATTATGAATGTAATCTTAAATATTTTGGGGATAGCAAGTTACTTTAGAAACAATAAACACAGAAAATAAATACTGAATGAGATAAGATTCAAATGTGTAGTCTTTGAATGAAACCTGGTATGAAATAAGAGCAATAATGTGATGATAATGATGTGATAATAATGATGATAACAATGATAATGATGTATAATGAATGGAGTTTTGTACTATGCGGACACAGTGATGTATTGAGGCTCCATGTTGCCAAAGTAGGATTTCTCCCACTCACTCATCAGGTCAAAGTGCAGTGGGCGGTCACAGAAGGTGCAGGAGACAGTCGCCGGCCCGTTCAGAAGGAGCCCCGTTTCTTGCCACACCTCCACGAGCCTCTCTGTCAATCAAAGTGAAACGGGTCAAACACAAAGAAACGTGAGTCATGGCTAACACAGCTAGTAGTATTGGCTGTAGTATCTTATTTTAAGTCTATTCAGAGGTTATTCAGGGATCACATTTTTGTGAATACACTGAGGAAGGATACTATTGGTAGTTGAAGTTTTCTTTCTCCGGACCCCCTGATGTGTCGAATATGACCATTGACCATTAATGGGTTGAACACCACTGGACGTATTCACAAAGAGCCTCAGAGCTGATTTAGGATCAGTTTAGCCTTTTAGGTCATAATGTATATGATTATACAGACAGGGTGGAACTGATCCTAGATCAACACTCCTACTCTGAGATGCTTGAGCACAGGCCAGTTCTACGGGAAACCCTGTCAGAGCAGTAGCAGCAGGTGGCTTGGTCACTCACCCACAAAGTACTCCATCATTGCAGGGTTGTGGTGAGGGGAGGGAGCCAGACGCAGCAGCTCCTCGCCTCGGGCTACGGTCGGGTAATTGATGGCCTGGACGTAGATGTTGTGTCGCTCCAGCAAGATGTCACAGACCTTGGAGTTGAGCTCCGCGTTACCAACCTGAGAGATGACAATGCATGCACACACACATAAATTCAGTCTATCATCTCAATAATGAACTTAGTGTGCTGTGCTCAAACAGGTTCATCCTAGCATCATTGCCATGTACAGAATGATCCGCCTGAGTGCCAGTCTGTTTCTGCTCTCTTGCTAACTCCTTATGGAATACAATAAGGGATTGCAAGAGAGCATACAGTAAACAGACTGGCACTCAGGCTACAGAGGTAGTTTGAGTGGTCAAATATTTTGATAATAGATTACATGTTGTTTCTGGGGTAGGTATACCAGTAAGTCTTATACCTGTGGAATAACAAAGCTAGTATGATAAAGTACCTCTTGCACACAGAAGTAATGACTAGGGCCTTTTTCTCCACTACCTGGCCTACAACTATACAACTATACTCAAGGTGTCACTACAGGCTTTTTCAGGCACTTCCACAACCTCCCTACTCATTAGATAATTAACACATCAGATAATTAAGTCAGATAATTAATCTCTAGAAATGTTATATCCCTTTAGTCATGAAAATGACCCAGTTAAATGAGAGGTGCACAGACAATCCACATGCTTAGAAGCTTAATTTGTGGCAACTAGATCATTATTTGAGACGATTCAACTATCAAGATGTGATGATTTAAAATAAAAAGTTGAACAGGTGTCAATAGAAGGAACTATCTATGTCTTGGTGCAGGAGGACAAAACTACCAGAGAAACAAGAAGCTGAGAAAAAGGCAGGGCCCTAGTAATGACACAGTAACTCTCATAACTGGAGTGACATAGCTAGGGTATCCACTGCTCTTAACGCTGTAGTAGTAATAGAACATGTACTGCAGTACCCATAATTCTCTGCTCAACATATCCAATCGTCTTCGTCCTGTCTCCTTATCAACACAAATGATGTAGTAGCAGTGTAAATCTCTTACAGTACCTTTATTGGGATGATGTGGCTGGGGCAGTTGACCACAGGCAGTCCTTTCTCCAGGAGCAGCTGTCTCATGTGTTTGACATTCCTCTGGTGGGCCCTGCGCAGCGCCTGGCCCTCAGAGCTCATCAAGACTCTCACAGACTCCAGGGCCCCAGCCAGCACCATGGGGGGCAGCGAAGTAGTGAAGATGAAACCTGCAGCGAAGGAGCGCACCGTGTCCACCAGGGAAGCGCTACTGGCAATGTAGCCCCCCACGCAGCCAAAGGCTTTACCTGCAGCAATGGAGAAGAAGAAGAAGTAACAGAAAAAGAAGAAACAGAAGAAACAGAAGAAGAAGAAATAATTATCAAATGGAATGATTTGTGTACAGTGCCAGTCATAAGTTTGGACACACCTACTCATTAAAGTGTATTTCTTTATTTTTACTATTTTCTACATTGTAGAATAATAGTGAATACATCAAAACTATGAAATAACACATATGGAATCATGTAGTAACCCAAAAGTGTTAAACAAATCAAAATACATTTTATATTTGAGATTCTTCAAAGTAGCCACCCTTTGCCTTGATGACAGCTTTCCACACGCTTGGCATTCTCTCAACCAGCTTCATGAGGTAGTCACCTGGAATGCATTTCAATTAACAGGTGTGCCTTGTTGAAAGTTCATTATTCTACACTGGAGAAAATAGTAAAAATAAAGAAAAACCCTGGAATGAGTAGGTGTGTCCACACTTTTCACTGGTACTGTATATACAATAAAAGGCATGTACAATATCTATAACTTATAGATATATTATAACAAACACCCCTCAAATCACAATGAACCATTATGCTTATTGGATTTTGAAAGCGATGGAGTATTCCTAGTTCAAATAGTTTTGATCAAGTTTGAATGTGACCCCAATGTGACCTAGCTAGATTGACAACCACATACTCTGAAATAAGTAGGCCTAAGACTAGATTTACTTAATACCACCTTGTCATCTAAGGTTGCCTTTATAAGCGCTGATCTGAAGTAATATTGAGTTCTAACTTCAAATGGTGAAGGTTAGGATTGAAAGAAGGTAAGCTGACCTTAGATCTGTGCATAAGATGCAACTTTTCACGGAAACTGCTCCTAGAGAGACTTATCAGTATGACCAGACTGGGTGTGTGGGAGCACTTCCACAGCTGATATGTATATCCCCTGGCCTGCAGCCTCTGCCGTTCCCTCCGTTAGCCAACACCAGAGCATGATGAAAGTTGTTACTGCGATGTCAGCGATATAAATGTCAGTTTGTGCCTGATGACAGCAGGTAGCCTAGTGGTTAGAGTGTTGGGCCAGTAACTGAAAGGTTGCTGGATCAAATCTTTGAGCTGACAAGGTAAAAATCTGTTGTTCTGCCCCTGAACAAGGCAGTAACCCACTGTTCCCCGGTAGGCTGTCATTGTAAATAAGAATTTGTTCTTAACTGAATTGCCTAGTTAAATAAAGGTTTAATTAAAATGTATTTAATAAATGACCGGCATTAATTGGTTAAATGGGACCTCTTCCAGGGGAGACTCACTTGGCTCAATCAAATTCATCTCTGCTGTGAGGGGCATTTCCCTAGCTCTGAGACAAGCTAAGACAGACAGAGACTAAATGGTTACAGCCATGATGGAACCTGCATCACTGCAAGTGTGTATAATTAAATTAATTCATAAACACATATTACTACTTCCGTTTTTGGTAGCAAATCCAGGATTTTTAGATAAAACAAATTAAATAAGTGGGAATCAACTGGTGTCCCTCGTTGGCCTAGTCAAGAACTGGCCTTGTTACAGACACATCTGTTCATTTTAATTATTTATATTTTATTTAACCAGGTGATTCCCATTGATATATTCATCTCTTTTTTAGGTGAGCCATGGGCAAGAGGAAGCACCAATAGTACAGAATAAAATGCAATACAACATGGTACAAAATACACTTATAAAAACAACAACAAATCCAGAAAACATAGACACTCTTATCAAACCTGTTTATTTCTTACCCAAGGTTCCAGAGACAATGTCAATCTTGTGCATGATGTTGTCTCTCTCTCCCACACCGGCCCCATGGGCTCCATACAGGCCCACAGCATGGACCTCATCAACAAACGTCAAGGCCCCATAGCGATGGGCCACATCACATAGCTCCTCCAGGGGACATATAGCACCTGAGAGCGAGTGAGATGAAATAGGATGTACCACCTTTTACTGTAAATAACCGAGAGACCGTGGATATTATTACTGAGGCACTAAGCAATACAGAATTATGAAATGTGTAGCACTCAAAATCAACACTGACTGGGATATTATGTTTTTAGAACTTCATTTATTAATATATGAGAGGACGTAACATAAAAAATTAGCAACAAATAAATAATACTGCTTGCTTATCTCATGTTAAACCACCACAAACCCCTAGCAAAATATATATTATGAAAGACAACCAAAGATGAACTAACATGCAACATGAAATGTGTAGCCCATTTCGTGACACTTACCATCCATGGAGTGCACGGTCTCAAAGGCCACGATTTTGGGTGTCTTGGGGTCGGAGCCACTCAGCAGCTCCTCCAGGTGTTGGCTGTCATTATGGCGGAAGATGAAGCGCTTGGCGCCGCTGTTCCTTATGCCCTGGATCATTGAAGCGTGGTTCCCCATGTCAGAGTAGATCTCACAGCCTGTATTTCAAAGCAGAGAGCCCACAAGGCAGAATGAGCTTCTAACTCTATTTTTACCAGAAATTATAGTGTGTGCATTATAGTACAAAGTATAGTATTTTGGAATATAGATTGGTGCCACTAATGTGACCACATTGCCCTTGAAAGCAATGCTGAAGTTCTGATTAGAATGAAATGCTATAAGTATTGACTATTATTCTCATTGCTTTCTCTCATCTAGCCTGGTCCCAGATCTGTTTTGCTATCTTGTCAACTCCTATGGTCATTGTCACAAGTTAGCAAGATAGCACAAACAGATCCTGGATCATGCTACCTCTCATCCTCTGTCAATGTTTGACTTTCAGCTTGGAGACCAGGGAGGGCCCTGGGTTTAGGCTAACCTGGCAGCATTTTGGCCAGGGTGAAGAGGGTGGAGTCGTTGGCCACGAAGCAGGATGAGAAGACCAAAGCTCCGTCTTTCTGGTGGAGCTGGGACAGTTCTTTCTCCAGCAGCACATGGAAGTTACTGGTGCCAGAGATGTTCCTGGTACCTCCGGCACCTGCGCCATGCCTCTTCAGGGCATCCCTGAGATAATACAAGAAGAATCACAGTCAAACATCACATCTTACACTAACCTCAGCTCCAACACATCAAAGAAGGTATGTTATGAATATTTTTTCTTTCTTCCCCATAACAGTTATAAAGACAAATTGGTTTTAATTGTATAAATATAACAAATACCAAATAGCAGCTGGTACAATTATCATCGGAAAATGCAGTTCATGTGTAGTTAGCATTATAACTTGGTGACAAATAGCAGCAGATACAATTTCATAATTACATTTATGTTTCAGAATTGTTTTAGATAAATTAGTACAATTATTATTTTTATCGCCCCCCCCCTCCACTTTCTTTATATGAAACAAGTATACTTGCTCGGTCTCAGGATGCCGAACACCTTTTAAAAGCTTTTTCCAATAAAGGACAGTAAAGGAAACCATACTTTTAGGAATGTGGGACCACGATTCTGTAAGTCCGTTGTCATTTTTTCTAACTGTAAAGAATCCGCAACTTGTTTTAACGACAATTGAAAAGTGGGTGGGTTTTCATTTTTCCCACACACAAGAATACATTTCTTTGCAAAGTATGAAATAGTTATCAGCAACCTTGTCTTGTCTGAGTCAAGCTTAATATTTGGCATGTGATTAAGGAGGTAAAGGCTTGGAGATTTGACCAATATCTAAAATAATCTGAGTGGCTGTATGAATAGAGCACCAGAAATCCATAGCTTATTGTGTTGCCAAAAAACTTTTGGTGCAAAAAGGTTCCTTTTCCGGTCTGAGGTGTGATTTAATATGATTTAATTTAATAGGAGTAAAATAAAACATGAAAAATATTTTTTTGTTTGTTTCCTTAATATTCAAACTAGTAAATGGGTAGTGTATCTTATTACAGATCTCAAGCAATACCTCCTCATCAAATTCCATACCTAAATAGTTTCCCCAAATCCTTTGAAGAGGGATAAAGGCGGATTCCCATTGTCTTGACAATGTACAGTACATCTTAGCAATTATTAATTTGATAAATATAGATGTGGTTATTAATTATTCAACTTCTTACAACTGAGATCTCAGCTCTCCTTCTTTGATAATCATAAGGAAAATATTTTGGATTTGAAGACATCTAAAATAATCTGTACATGGGATGTTGTAAATTACTTCATTGTATTCTAGCCACTATGGAACAGGTCAGCGAAACTCATAAGACCCAGCAAGCACCACCTATAGAGGTCGACCTTTGATATCACATTGGGCAGGTCAGGATTACAAGAGATAGACGCAAGTATAGAATACGTGTTTGAAATACCTAAGTACTTTGTACAGTCTGCCCATGCCATTCATGTGTTGTACATAGTAAAGGTCTTCTTGTTATCACAAATATGCTGGACCCGATTCACAAACATAAGATTCTTTAGAGGTAAAAGGTGGCTAAATTGAGCTTCAATCTGAACCCATAGTGTCTGTCCAAAGTCCCAGACATCAAATTGCGAGTTTGGGCTGACCAATAATAAAAACGATACAATTATTTTTTTAATAATACAAAAAAAAAAGAAAACGGTAAATAACAGGTCAACATTTGAAATAAATAATTACATCTGGAAAGACAATTCAGCTTGATTATGTTTATCCTTCCAATCATAGTTACTGGGAGACTGGACCAACAAATCAGGTCGTCTTTCATTTAGATAATTCTTTAGAACTGGGGTAACATTTATTCCCAAATAGTTGAATCCATTTTGTTTCCAAGAAAAGGGACAGACCAAACTCAACTCATCTGTTAGCTGGCTATTTAGCAAACAGGCATTAGATTTGATAAGATTAGCCTTGCATCCAGAGAATTTACCAAATTAGGCATTAGTATCAACGATATGTGGAATGGAGTTCACTGGATTGACAACATACAATACAACAGAATCTGCATATAAAGATAGTTTATGTTCCTGATCTGCAATAAGGGGACCGATGGTACTCTCATTAGAACGTATGGACTCTGCCAGCGGTTCTACGGCCATGGCGAAGAGAAGGGGAGACAGAGGACAGCCTCACCGGGTCCCTCTACTCAGGGGAAATTCTTGTGACCTTAAACCATTGGTGGAGACCATAGCTCTGGAAATGGTATAAATCGCTTTGACCCATTTGATGAAATTAGCACCCATATGACATTTTTGCATAACAGAGAATAGGAAATTCCATTCATCTCTGTTGAACGCCTTCTCAGCATCTAATGACAACAATATAGAAGGAGTCTTATGCTCATTTAAATGATTGATAACATCAAACAGTCGTCTAACATTGTCCGATGAATACCATTTTTTTTATAAATCCCATTTGATCGGGGTCAGCGAGGGTAATAGAGCCTCTAGTCGTCTGGCTATCAATTTAGTTATCACTTCGGAATCAAAATTCAACAAACTTATCGGTCTGACAGAAGAGCGTTCTAATGAGCCCTTCCCACTTTTAAGCAAGACACTGATAGAAGCCACTGGCATATTCATAGAATAAGGCAAAATTCCCATAACACAAAAGTAATCTATCATGTAAATATAGGACATAGGTCTGGCCAGAACTGCTTGTAAAATTCACCTGGGAAGCCATCTGGGCCTGGGAATTTATTATTAGGCATAGATTTAATTGCTGCAAACACTTCCTCAAGGGTAAAAGGATAATTGAGAAACAGAAGCTCTGGTTAGGATAGTTTTTGGAGAGAACTGCTGTCTAAATATGATTGTAATTCATGAGGTGAATAGTTGGATTGCAAAAATTGGGTCATAGGTGACTGAGTTATTCTGTAAACTAATAGCATTAATCTTGCGTTCGGATTTTTTCTTTTTCAATTGATAGGCAAGGAGCTTGGTTTATTACCATACTCGTAATGTTTTTGTCTAATGCAGAACATTTTGTCATTAATACAGCGAGTTTGTTCAATATTTAGTTTAGCCCTTGCTACGGTCAACTGCTTTGAACTTTATAATACAGTACTTGAACTTTCTTGAACCTTCTAGAGGATGTGAGGGATCAAGGAAAGATGAATTGAGAAAGAATCTTGATGTCTGGCTTACTGAATTCCGTTGAGGACCCGGGGGTGGCTGCCCATGCCCAGGTAGTCGTTACTGCACCAGACAGACACCTGGGAGCCTTCCCGCCCGGCCATGGAGTAGTCTTCGGCAAAGGGAAAGACGTCAGCGCGCCGATTCACTGTCTTAAAGATTCGGTAGGTGTGGTCATTCTTCTTCTCAGAGATCTTCCTGTCGAAGAAACCATCGTATTCGAAACTGGGGCCCACTGTAGGGGTTAAAAGTATAATAGTGTCAGCAAATTATTTTGTGAAAGACTTAAAATTATTCAAAAGACATTCATATAGTTTCTCAAGTTACATGTGATTCTAGATCCAATAACTTGTTAATTATGATGAAGAATGAATCATTGAATGAAAGAAAATTGGGTCCCACTTTACATACCGGTAGTGATGCCTGAATGTGGCAAATTCTTATTTACATTGATGGCCTACCCCAGCCAACGCTGGGCACCACAATCACAGCCAGATGTGATACAGCCTGGATTTGAACCAGGGACTGTAGTGACACCTCTTGCATTGAGATGCAGTGCCTTAGACTGCTGCACCACTCGGGAGTCCATTTAAAAATCATCTCAAATTGCGTGTGTTTAAACCTCATTTCGCTGTGCATAAATATTGCATGAGAATACGCGATTGTAAGTAGGCCTATACTTGGTAATCCGTTCCCTTTAAAAGCTGTGCAAACAGATAAGTTGTATGTAATACAACTTGTGGAAATGTATTTACACAGTACCTGCCAATGCAATAATCATTAAACTGGTATCAAATTACCGCTTAATATAAAGTGTGACTGAAAACAGTTCCGAGTTATGTACTGTATTATGTCAATATAATTTCTTGTAGAACTACAGTGCAACTTCTCCTCTGATTGAGTCAATGCAAACGAGTCACACTGGTCTTATGAACTGACTCACCTATATTGTCCTTCAGGAGGTGGGACACTCTTGGGGTTTGGACCTTCAGCATGATGGAGTCCTCGAGTTCCTTCAAAAGAGAACTTTTCATACCTGTGACAGAGAGCAGGGGTATAACAGTCTGTACTATACTGTAAAGTATTTCTCATTTATGCTATGCTTGTCCATTTTTACCCCAGTTTGTTTCTTTGTCTTCAGTGATGCTGGTTTTAATAGGATTTTGGGGCAAGTGTAAATGTCTTCACTGTGTTTAGAACTTGGACTTGTTGTTTGTGTCTACCAAAGTGTGTCTGCTGTGTTTGCTGTGTTTGCGCTGGTGTTTGTGTGTCCACTGAGCAAGTTTTGGAAGCTAAACTCCTAGGTATAACATTAGATGGTCAATTATCATGGTCAAGTCAAATGGACAAAGTTATTGTGAAGATGGGGAAGGGTATGTCTGTTATAAAAAATATCAGATTTTTTTTTACACAAAAATCTACTGTACTAGTTGTTCAGGATCTGGTCTTGTCCCATCCTGATTACAGCCCGGTAATAGAGTCAAGTGCAGCAAAGAAATATCTAGCAAAGCTGCAGCTGGCTCAAAACCGAGCAGCACGCCTTGCCCTTAACTGCACACACAGAACTAACATCAACAACATGCATGCTAGTCTTTCCTGTTTGAGGGTTGATGAGAGATTTGTATGTTTTTATTTAACCTTTATTTATCTAGGCAAGTCAGTTAAGAACACATTCTTATTTACAATGACGGCCTACAGATGAGGTGAGACAGGTTTAGACCAAGTTAGATGAGGTGAGACAGATTTAGACCAGGTTAGCCTAGGTGAGACAGGTTTAGACCAGGTTAGATGAGGTGAGACAGGTTTAGACCAGGTTAGATGAAGTGAGACAAGTTTAGACCAGGTTAGATGAGGTGAGACAGGTTTAGACCAGGTTTAGACCAGGTTATATGAGGTGAGACAGGTTTAGAACAGGTGAGGTGAGGTGAGACAGGTTTAGACCAGGTTAGATGAGGTGAGACAGGTTTCGACCAGGTTAGGTGAGGTTAGACAGGTTTAGACCAGGTTAGATGAGGTGAGACAGGTTTAGACCAGGTTAGGTGAGGTGAGATAGGTTTAGACAGGTTAGGTGAGACAGGTTTAGAACAGGTTAGGTGAGGTGAGACAGGTTCAGACAGGTTTAGACAATGTTAGATGAGGTGAGACAGGTTTAGACCAGGTTAGATGAGGTGAGACAGGTTTAGACCAGGTTAGGTGAGGTGAGACAGGTTTAGACCAGGTTAGGTGAGGTGAGACAGGTTTAGACCAGGTTAGGTGAGGTGAGACAGGTTTAGACCAGGTTAGATGAGGTGAGACAAGAGGTAAGACAGGCCTTGACTATGGAAATTTACTTTTTTGAGACACAACCTTTTACTTTCAACGGAACTCTTGAAGTATTAATCTGAGTTAACTGCTTTAAATTAACTTCTTTAAAAAACATTTCATGGAACGGCAGGGACTGTGAGGGGACACACACGCACACACATACACACTCTAACACACCATTTTATTTTGTTGTTGTATTGTTTGTAGTCTTTTTTACTTGTATTGTTTGTATATCATTGTATTTTAATTGTGTGTCTGCCCTTGTGTTTTGTAATTTGTCATGTTTTGTGTTTTTTGTGGACCCCATGTAGAGTAGCTGCAGCTTCTGCAAAAGCCAATGGGGATCCAAATAAAGAAATAAACTACTATTGTGTTGTCTTTACCTGGGCTAGACTCCGTCGGGACGTCCTCCTGAACCTCAGGGCTTGCTCTTACCATGCCAATCTGATTGGAGACAAAGGGACATCCCTTGGACATGGAGACAGCCACCTGGGTTGCTGATTGGGCAAAATGACGCTTTGAGTCCACACTCAGGGGCAGGATGCCTGCTGACTGGGTAGAATGGATGGTTGTCTTCCTCTCCTTGGGGATTGAGGCACAAACAGTGATCTGGCGGGCGATCATGGGGCATCGGTCGGCCATAGAGAGGAGGGCAGCCCCAGTTTTCAGCAAAAAAGGCTTGGGGGCTGACTTCAGGAAGGGGCAGTGGTGAAGGAAAGCGGCCATGGCTCTTGGAGCAGTTTTGACTCTGGATCAACACATGAGACATAGGACATAAGACCTTTAAAACATAAAATTCGGACACTTTGTTATAGATGTAGTATCTATGCTAAATGCTATTTACACTAGTTTAAGCCTACAGTACTTTTAAACAGGCTTAGGCAAGTTGAACGTCACTGTAGGCTAATGTACAATAGTCCTGAAGTAGCCTATGTAATGCTATTGCCACCATCTTCCAGAATCTTTCATAACCTTACATTTTAAAGGGGAAATTAAAACGAAATATAGGACTATGCCTACTACGTTCAAGAGAGCGGGGAACACACTTTGAATCGAACTTTCAGCACTATAAGGTTTTAGTGATTTGAAATTGTTCCAGAAATGTGTGAACAGTGTGGCCCATTATTTACGTTTGAAGAAAATAAAGAGAGTTGACGGTATAGGTGTGCCTGCGGGCGCGGCTTATCTTGTCTGTGCAGGCGCGCTTTTCATGCTCTGCAAGGTGCTGAGGCAAGATTCCGACAAAAAGACGTCATTGCGCAGGGACTGTGGACGATTATTAGTGAGCGTCAGTGTATTTAAAAATCGAATCTCATGAGACGACGTGGATGTATTTTAGTTTTTGATGACAAAACACAGACATATTTGGCCTATACTATTTCTGTCACCGTGACCAAACTAGTTTATAAATCCTTATTAATAAAAAGTCCAAGCCAGCCATTTCGGATTATAATAATAATAATAATGTTTTATAAAATGATTGTTTTTATGGTTGTTTTGTTTGGAACTAACTCATCCTTAGCTTGAACGAGCATTTCATGTAAAGAATATAGGATGGCTACTCAGCTGGTCTGCG
Source organism: Salvelinus fontinalis (assembly GCF_029448725.1). Classification (NCBI taxonomy): domain Eukaryota; kingdom Metazoa; phylum Chordata; class Actinopteri; order Salmoniformes; family Salmonidae; genus Salvelinus; species Salvelinus fontinalis. The sequence goes on from NC_074695.1 coordinate 39,673,633, forward strand.
GTTAGGGGATAAGAAGACAATTCTCAGGATCTGTAGTTTATTCTTGTGGTATGAGGTTATCTGACCTCCAAGTTAGTCTATCTAGATCCACAGCAGCTGAGCATTATGAGGCCGTTATTCGGTCAAACGTCCCAGGGAACTAAACCATTGACCCTAATGCTTGAGGAGTAACGACCAAACACAGTTTACATTTATTCACATTCAAGTGACACGCTATGTGCATTCCTGTAGTCCATCTATGGTTGTAGCGTTATCTTTTTTATGTATTTCTTATAGCTTTCTTTATTTCTTTGTTGTTGTTGTTTTTTAGCACTCAGAGATGATACAATGAGAAGCACGACATAACCTGTATTTGGCTGTTATATATTATTTAGGTAACAGTCAAAACTCTTATCTTAACATTCCTGAACTTGACATGTAGGCTAGCTGTCAACGACCATATAGACACACAGTATGCCTACTTGTGGGTTCCTTTAGCCTATAAGTGTACATTTGCCTAATTTGAAGTATCATACGCAATAATATTATGCTAGCTAAATTGCATAGGGCCAAACAAATAGAATAATTCTGAACATCTTACCTGTTGACCTGCACTGAGGACGAACTTCAAAACAGTAATAGACAGAGATGCATCTGTCGTCAAAAGTTAGGACAGTGACGTTGTCAGCATTATGCAATATTCTTCGAAAATTATTCTTGTTCACACCCATACGTTGTCACGTAGGGGACCAGGCTGGGGACTGGGAGCAGCCAAGTTGTAAAAAGACATGATGCATTTGAGGATAGGCTAGCCCAAATGCTTTTTGTCTAATTGCTGCGGTTTGTGATGTAATTAATAAATGTGTAATTACTGTTAAATATAGGCATACAAAAACAAACACTTCTGTGCAATTTATATTTAACCTTAACCTTAATATACTGTATGAATAATATACAGCTTCAGACCAGCCTATAGTGATATCCGAATGTTACATTTGTGTTGAACATTTTGTCATACCAACGACATAAAGTGCTCATTATTTTTCAGCTCTCTCTCTCTATCTATCACTCACACACATCATTATCATATAATTAAATAGAACAATTTTATATAATGATATAGACGCGGTCATATAATGTATCTCTACGATCATCATAACCTGTTTAATATGTCCTCCTTTTTAATTGCAGTTTATTCAAAAGCTCTCGTTAATTAGACAGGTTGGGTGGCATGGCCTTAAAAACTGTAAGCTACACAAGAGCTCGCCGGCAGATGGTGCATTCCACATATATTTTCATCAATAGCAATTCGCTCGTGACAGTGGAAAGGCGGGGCCGGAGTTTCTTATGTTGTCAAATCAAATTGATGTGCAAACTGGAGAGCAGCCTCCTCGAACAGAAAGCGAGGCGGTAGTCTATCGTCATATGAGCAGCATCAGAGGATAGACCACGGTCATTATAACCAGGACCAAGGACTGTCATTCATTCAGAGTTAATACATATCATCCAAAATATTTTCAAGATGCTGGCATGCACAGAAATGATCACCATATGTCTTCAGTCTGCTAAACATGACCACCACAGGAAACAGCAGCAGCTCCAGCAGAAGAACCAAAATCAAGGAATCTCTATCTTTCAAGATGTAAGTAGCCCAGTCTGCATCCATCGTCAATATAAAAAAAAAATGGAAGCGTTTTACTGAGTATGTCGCATCATTTGACATAATTTGTTATCATGTGGTCAAAGTGCATAATGTGGTCATTATGCACTTTGATATTATATGCCAGGCAGCTGTCAAAGCGTTCAAAGATGCTGCAGGTCGACATATAAAAGTAGTCTATTTTAATGTAGGGCTAGCTTTAATCTGTTGAACCAACAACAAAATACATTAGAAATGATATCAAATAATGCTATAATGATTTTAAATTGCCTTTATTGCACTCTTTCATGTTATTATTAGATACCAATGCGAGGGGTGTTTAAAGATCGTTAGTGTGTGCAAATCATCTGTTAACAATACCACGAAATCTCACATCTAATTAACACATCTGCTCGATGTGTTATTTATGACCCATAACAAAAAACGGCTATAGGCTCTGTTATGTATATATATATATATATATATAGCATATAATTTCGCCTACCGTTGGATCTCACATGGTCATAAGGGTCATGACATTGGTGGTAGAATGAATGAACGGATGATCAAAGGAATTAATTAATTAATTAATTAATAAAATACTAGCCAATTCACTAATTCAAGATCATCTTTGACATAATGCTTTTTTTCTTTGTTTAGTTTTCCTTATTGTCGTTTTTGTTAAAAAAAAATGTATGTGATATGTTTTTATAGTAGATCACATGAAAGAGGAGGACTATGGAAACCTTGCATGTCTGAAGTGTTTGGATTTTACTGCCATTAACTTGTCCTCGATTGACAATGTTCTGTTGAGGCATCTTGCCCAGACTTTGGCTTGGATTGGTCATGCTTGCCCCAGCAGCGTAAAAATGCTCATTATTAATGTTACTAATGATGTAAACGAAAAAAGAGTAGCCGGTTCTGATAGGCCTGTAGCAAGAATTATTGGTCATGAATAATGTACAAAATAGCCAGCCTACAGTACACCATTGCCTTCATGTCCCTTTTCCGCAGTAAAACCAGTTCAATCTCTTTATAGAGTTAATGCTAAGGGGAATGTAGCCTACACTGTTCTGGTTAGTAACAGAAAATTCTTAATAAAATATGATTTCAATAAATTAGGTGATGGAGAGCTTTTGCATACGCATTTTGATGATATATTTGCCTTTAGGAAGGCTATTACATAATAAATACACCTATAATGATAGAAAAGCATCATATTGTAACCAATGGAGAACTTTTGCGTGTGTATTTTAATTGTTCGCCTACAGGTAGGCTATTACGTAATAAGCATATGATGAAGAGAAGATGACACTGTAAGTAACCAATGACCCTCAACAGCATCACTGTCTTGTTGCCTCAGCCAGATATCCCTCCAATCGGATAGAACGATGAGCATTTTCCACATTTCATTGAGGCAGGTAATTGGCCAACAACAGGAGCAGTAAGTGCAGTATAAGTGCACATTAAAGGACGAAATGCAATCGACTCCCATTCACTGAGTCCACTGTAATGTATGAGACGGCATCACCAAAAAAGAAGCAACATTTCCTAAAGGCCTTTTCTATGGGTGGGTAGTGGATGTTCATCTATCCTGCAGTACTGTATCCTAATGAGTGCACATTGAGCAGTTTACATGCATAGAACAATCTGTGCTTGACGTCTAACCATATAAACCCGACAAGGTTGCTAATTTAATGTTCTCCAGCTAGACGAAGACCAAACCATTTAAAGCACAGTTGGCAGAACTAACAATTCACTTGAATGACACATGCTGTTATTGCTGTATCAACACATGTATTGTTTTCCAGCTAGATTAAGCAGTTGAAGCCCAAAAACCCTCACAGTAATGCAAAAGGCAAAACTGTCTCACCTCAGTTTATGTGGTCTGGACAATTCTGTCACCATCTCAGGAGGTGTTTACAATCTGGCTGCCGGTAATGCCAAAGTCTGTTAGAAATGGATTGATCCAGGAAATTTGTGTTGAGTCTACAGTGTGTGTTGAACCAAAGAAGAGATCGACAACCAGAGATTTAATGTGATGTCCACAAAGGAGAAGCAAGTTCTGAGACCCAGAGTCACGCCTCAGTTTATATCCAGAACAGAAAACAACAATATTTTTGTCATGACAGCAACAGTAAGAGTAAAATAATAAAACCAAGCCCAACAAATAGCCTACAATGACGGGGCGTTAATGATATCTTAGGGTTTGTGGACAATAAGTTCAAAGTGTCTAGTGAAAGTCTTCACGGCCCTTCACAGTTGTCACATTTTGCTGCTTCAACCTTAACACTAGCAAGCTATTTATTGCATAGCATTAGAGTTGCATTTGATAGTTTGTTGAACGTTTGAACATGTAGTCTAGAGACAATCTATATGTGACTATCCAATAAATTGGGGCTTAGGGTTCCGCTAATGATAAAGACTAATAAAAAGTGAACAAAGGGTTAGTAGGTGTGCAAAAACCATTAAGTATAAATATGTTAAAGATAAATAGTACTGTAGGCTAGGTCTACATACAAAAGATGTAGCAAGAGTTGATTCATTTTTTCATGTTTAAAATAATTTTCACTGCACATGGGGAGGGGATTGTATACAGACATTTTGGCTACAGTATAGAGCCTTCTTCAGTGTGTAAGCCTTTGTACTTCTACGTGTAAGCCTTCATGCATCTGTGTATGATCCCCTCCCCTACGTGCAATTGGCAGAACAATAGTTCACTTGAATGACACATGCTGTCATTGCTTCATCAACTACACCCCCCACCCCCCAGTGAATGTGGGAACTCTTTATGCCTGATGCTTACAGTGGTTGTTTTCCCCCTCGTTTAGTTTTCCCTCCGACTTAACGAGGGAACGACGCTGCACTCTCAGTACAGTGTTGCAGGGAAATGTTCCTACTTATTTATTCTGCCTTCTTCTCAAAGGACTCATTCGAGTTGATTAAGGGCTCTATTCAATCTCTATCGCTGAAGCGTTACAGATTGCGTGATGGAAATTTAAAGGTAATTCTGATTGAGCCGACATGCAGCATTTACCTGAAATGCAGCCTCCACAAACTCTGAGACATTGCATTTAAATTTCAATCACGCTGTAACTCTGAACTTCCGCGATACAGATTGAATAGTTTCCTCTGCCTCTCTCTATGGTTTTATTGGCGGTGATGCACATTGCGCTGAAGGTTTCCAGGTTGGTTCACTACATTTAGCTGAGTAGGCTAGTAAGAGTTTATGATAAACAAGCTTCAAGACATGTTGCACAACACAATTTTTGTTTCGAGCTTAATATTTCCATCTGAAGGACTCATGTTGTGTGAGTGGTTAAAACCCTACATTGGGGTATAATCTGTTGACCTGGATAAGAATCAGCAGGACAGGCTCACAGTTTGTCACCATGTGGAATGTCTGAGGGTCAGTTGGTAGATACCATATCAGCCCCTCATGACATGGACAAAAATGTCCACAGGAGGTTTTTGAGACCTGCACTGTGAGATGCTTAGACAACCTTTTATAGGACAGTTCAAATGTAATTTACATAGATATGCACCAGGGTTGGGGTCAATTCCACTTCAAGTCATGAAGCAAACTGAAATTATAATTACAATTACAATATTCCTAATTGAAAAGCAATGGAAATTGGATTTGGAATTTCAGTTTACTTCCTGAACGGACTGAATTGAAATTAAACTCAACCCTTATAGCAGAGGTGTCAAACTCATTCCACGGAGGGCCGAGTGTCTGCGAGTTTTTGTTTTTTCCTTTCAACTAAGACCTAGAAAACCAGGTGAGGGGAGTTCCTTACTAATTAGTGACCTTAACTCAATCAAGTACAAGGGTGGAGCGAAAACCTGTAGACACTCAGCCCTCCACAGAATGAGTTTGACATATGCTTTATAGGCACCCCAAATTAGCTAGCAGGACGTATCAACCATTAGAACTTACCCACTGGGCACAGCCTTCAATTCAATGTGTATTCCACAATGGTTCACAGTCATTTCATTGAAATGATGTGGAAACAACATTGATTCAACCAGTGTGTGCCCAGTGGGTACCAACCATTAAGCTAGAGTTGAACAATGTTGGGAGTTAAGGAGCTGGTCTTAGGTGTTTTATGAGACAGTTATTTACTATGGGATGCTCAGTAGATCTCACTTGAATGAAGGTAAAATGTTGTTTTAAATGGACACCTAGCAGTGCATGTCTTGGCTCCACAGCCGAGTGTGTTTGATAGGTAGCCATTATGAACCTGTGTGCAAAGCTCTCAATGCTGCACTCAGCCAACCATTGGACTCTAGGTCTTTGAATGGATTTTGTACTGACTTAAATACACATAGGAGTTTCAATGGCTATAGAGCTGATTTTATTGGACGAAGTGTCACCAACGTAACACTTGATGAAGGGCCTGATTGGACCAGAGTGCTAACACAACATTCGGGCCCTCATTTGTGCAAATATTTTCCCTGCGGTGCTTCAGCCTGGTCTCAGAGCGAAAAGTATTGTATTTGACAAAATCAGCTCCACTCCATTTAGTATCACATGTTACTTTACATTTGGTTACGTTACATTGGCCAACATAAATCCTGGCCACTCAAATTAGTATGATATGTTACGTTTGGTATGACAATAGGTTACTTAATGGCGAAAACAAAAGAAGGGTGGTTGGTCTGGGTGGATGGGTAAGCGTATAACACAAATGTCTAGCAACCTAAAGGTTGCGGGTTTGAATCTCATCACAGACAACTTTTAATATATCATGCTAAATCAGTCGAACGTAATATATCATGCTAAATCAGTCGAACGTAATATATCATGCTAAATCAGTCGAACGTAATATATCATGCTAAATCAGTCGAACGTAATATATCATGCTAAATCAGTCGAACGTAATATATCATGCTAAATCAGTCGAACGTAATATATCATGCTAAATCAGTCGAACGTAATATATCATGCTAAATCAGTCGAACGTAATATATCATACTAAATGTGTCAAAGCAAACTGGTGAGATCAAGACGTAGTATACTATACATCCTACAATTCGTGTCATATTGTACGACCACTATTACATTGGTAGGGCAATGTAATGTAACCCAGCGTAAAGTAGCATATCATACTAAATGGAATGGCACAGAATCGAATACGTTTTGCTCTGAGACCAGGTTGAGTGCTTAGGCAACCTTTCCGGAACAGCTCGATTACAGTGTTGCCTGGTAAAAGACCAATGTTCCTCAAAATGACCAACAATCATTTGCCTAGCAAATGACCAACTTTCCTCCAGAGCTGCATCCTGCGAAACATTTATGTCACCGATTATCATTTCCTGAGATGACATCTCTCTCAGATATAAAAAAAATGCTTGCAGATATTATAGTTCATCTTTAATGTTTTCTTGTGCACCAACGCAGTATGCCAAAACATTTATTATGATATTATACGTTGTCTCTGAATCATAAATACATTATCTTCCTAACGTGCCCCACAGTTCTTTTCCATCCTGGTTTATTTGTCAAGGTAGAATCTCACCCTTATATTTTGTGTACAATTTTCCACACAATGCAGTTTTCCAGATTTTTTGTGCCACTTTTACTGCATGTTTCACAGTGTAGTTATTTGCTTTAAACATGAATTATGTAGATTGTTTGATTTAATGTTTGTTGTTTTTTAATTTCCAGATATTTCGCCGTGCAGACAAAAATGGTGAGTACAATTTATGCTATTAATAAGATGGTCGCACAAAGGATTTGCTTTCATGGTTTTTCAAATGGCCTCCTTGCATAAACTGTATGTGTCTGCAACGTGGTCTCAGGGCATTTGGTAGTATTTTGTAAATCCGAGACTCTCCATTTAGGATGATATGTTACGTTTCATATGTATGTATTCATTTGTGGATGTCCATCATGCATTTCGCATGATATGTTACGAATTACAATTCGTATGATATGTTATGAATTGCAATTCTTAAGATATGTTACGAATTCCAATTTCTTGTGGCTAACATTAGCTTGGTGTCTAACGGTAGCTAGGCTAGGGTTTATGGGTTAAGGTTAGGGTTAGGGTTAAGGCCAGGGTTAAGGTTAAGGTTAGGGTTAGGAGTTAGGTTAAAAGGTTAAGGTTAGGGTGAAGGTTTGTTAGGAGTTAGGTTCAATTAAGGTTAGGGGAAGAGTTAGCTAAGTAGTTGCAAAGTAGCACCCTCCTTTCGTTTTTTCCTTACGTATGTAACCTTATGTAACCATACCAAACGTAACATATCATACTAATTTGATTGTCCCAGGTTTACGGTTACTACAGTATGTTACATCTAATCTATGAGACCCGTCTGGTGACTCAGTAGGTTTACTCTTACAGTACTTCATGTAAGTGTTGGTTAGTGGTAATATTGTCTTATTATCATCAAAATGGAAAATAGAATTAGCAAGGGTTTAAAATGCAATGGTTAATAAGTGATTTCTGAAAAATATTGAATTAGAACAAAAAGCTGTAGTCTAACGCTCTTCTTGATATTACCAATCATTAAAAACATCCTTCATTGTTTGGGGCTCTCGATCTTAAAGGAGCAATTTTAGTTTATTGTAGGCACAGCAAATGAGGGACTGTGATAACTTCGTTTTGAGAGACTGGTTAGATTAAAATCTAAAGCCTAGGGTAATGTTCATCGGGTAATGTTCATTCTTGTTCATCAGATACAAAAGCAGCAGAGCCTTATCTATCTACTTTGCTGATATCTTTCTCAGACTTGGGAGCAAAATCTTGCAGCGATGGCAAAGGGGCGGTCGGTTTTATGTATGAAACATGAGGATTGACAGGGCAGGCCTTGTGGAGATTCAGGGATTCGGTGGATCCCCTTGACTGAGCCTATCCACCATGCAATGCTCAAGTCAGGCATCTAGTCTGTTGTATAAATTGTCAGTGGAAAACAACCAGAACACTACTTATGTGTTTTTGGACTGTATTGTTTGAGATTTGACCTGTTATCGGAAAACCCCAGACAGATCATTTGCTGTTGCTTTGTCATATCTTGTGCAAACATGGAAGAACTAAACCTGTGACTTGGGTTGGACATTGGTATGGAATACATTGCAATAATGAGCCTAGCATTTAACATTAACATGTCGGATGCTGTCTAGCTCCTTAACAACCTGAATTTTTATCCCCCCGAAAAAACATAAATGAGTTGCTTTTTTCACTTTGCTGTAAAAACAGAACTTGAGTGTGTGTGTGTTGCACTAGTTATCTTCAATTTGCAGTAAAACAAAGCCTTCCATGGTTTTCATCTAACTCGCTGAGCCGCGCACCCTGGAGGAAGATGTATGCTTCTGAGCAACACTAAGTGGGCCGCCATGATACGCCGTGAGCACTGCAGATTTACCACATTATGAGAGCTGGCTACTTGCCATAGCAAGTCATTCTCCCTATGCTATTGCAATGAATAATGGACTTTCTTAAGGAGCTCAACGATCTGCCATTTTCTCGGTTTGATTCAATGCAATATCATAATGTGTTTAACAGGATGAGGTCCACTTTTTCAGGATTGTTAAATTGGGCTATGATAAAGTGAACAGTTAAAGTGATCTGCTCATCAAATGAAGGGCTTTAACGAAATGCCTTAGGTGCCTTAGACATGTTTTTCTGAGGACCAACTGGCACCTTAGTCCCTATATAGTGCAGTTATTTTGGTCAAAACTAGTGCACTATGTAGGGACTTGCCATTTGAGACGCATATTATCGAGTCTGAAGACAAAAAGAGAGAGACTTAGCTATGGACAAATCCTAACTTGAAATACTTGTGCATATTTGCATGAAAAATCCAGTTATGAGCATAAAAATAGATGTCTATTGAAATGACAATGCCTTTGAATACAAACGTACATACATTTGTTCACTTATTGTACTTGGCTGTGGTCAAATCCCTAAGACAGTGTATGGATATGTATTTTTGCTTACTTAGGTATTTTACTTTATTGCTGTTTAATCCACTTTTGAATTGTTTTATGATACATCAAAACATTAGATTCTCTACCGGAGTCTGGTCTAGTGGTCTAGTGTAGTGCTGCTGCCTCTGGACCACGCATTGCCACTTATGGTATGGGTTCAAACACTGCCTGCGGCTTCATATCTATGTCTACCCCTCTCACTCATGACTTTCTACCTCAGTACATAGAAAAACACTTAAAAACCTTGTATTGTTGTATTGCTGTGTTTTTTAAAGGTGTTTTCAGGATGAATGGGACTCTATGGTGATACTGACTACACACAAAATGACTATCAAATATTATTTATGTTTGAAATAAATATGTATTCAAAAAAAGTATTGGGGATTCGACTACAGCCATGGTAAGTGGAGAAATAATGTAAGGTTGTATTTTGGTTGGAAGATATCTTTCAAATTATAAGTTGCTGTATAAAATGTATTAAAGGATTAACTTCATATGACCTGGACAGGCAGAAACTCTGGTCGGGGCCCAGTATTCATAACACATTCCACACGGCACGACATATTCTCTTGAATCATACTTAATGTCACTAAGTGTTGTCATAGCCAATGGATGTATTTGCATACCAGGTGTATGTTGTCCATCACATGAGTTGATGGGCAGCATCAATTTACAGGTGTGACAGGTGTGTGGGTGAGGGCATGTGTGTTGTCTGTACTCAAGCCTCTACACTTTCCAGACAAGAAGAGAACTTCATCCATTCAGGTTTGTTCATTTTGGCTCTGACTTAGTTTTTTATGTAAGAAACAATGAGAAACATTTAAATATTTGTTGAATTGATTCATTTCAATAGATAGACTAATCATTTTATATTAAACTGATTATGGCAAGAATAGGCTGAGTATGGCATTAGTCATGTAAACACCTTATTCTGATTATCTTAATCGGCGTGAGGTCATAATCAAAGTAAGCATACAGCGATTACAACACCTAGATTTGTTTATCAATCGTTCGAATAAAAGGACATGTAAACACCTTAATCAGAGTTCCTGCTGTGCATTCAACCTGGTCTCATAGACTAGACGTAACATAGTAATATACATTTAAGGACACTCAAATTAGTATCATATGTTACGTTTGGATACTAAGGCAGAAGATTATTTAAGGAAAAATCAAAAGGCGAGTGGCTGGTCAGGATGGATGGGTGGGTATAGGAATGTCTAGCAACCCAAAGGTTGTGTGTTTGAATGTCATCATGGACAATTTTAGCTAATTAGTCAACCTTGCAACTAATTACAACTTTTTAGCTACTTTACAAGTACTTAACATGTTAGTTAACCCTAACCTTAACCCTTTAACCTAACTCCTAACCTTAACCTCTAGCCTAGCTAACATTAGCAACCTAGCTAACGTTACCATTTTCCACCTAGCTAACATTAGTGTTAGTCACCTATCCACTAGCTATCGTTAGCAACAACAAATTGGAATTGGTCGCTGTGATAGAACGTTTATTTTGATGATTTTCTGTATTTTTCAGTTCCATCAGGTAGCCTGATTATCAGATGTGTCCATGTAAACAGGATTATTAAGGAGATCATTCTTCTTGCAAAGCATGTAAACATTTTAATCAAACTGTTACATTAATTTGAGTATTCACAATAGTTGTGTGCATGTAAATGTAGTTATTGAGTGACAATAACACATACCATGTTGTGCTAATATTGATGCATGTCTTGAATTGGCTGACTTAAAATGGAATTGAACCCTGGTTAATTTGATTGTCTGATTTACTGTGCTGTTGCAACAGGAAATAATCAGAATGACAACTCTTTATCGTTGAAGAATATCGAAGCTCACACACCAGTACAGAAGGGGAAGACATGAATAAATCAGAGACAAACAGCTCTTCAGTAGCTGATCGTTTAGAACACATCTCCACTGCCTCCTGTGCAATCAACATCATCCTGGGTCTCCCCACCAATGTGTGCGTCCTGTGGCTAATAGTGACCGGAGTGGGAGGAACGATGGCCTCACAGTTCTTCACTCTCAACCTGACCGTGTCTGAAATCCTCTACTGCCTGTTTTCTCTTGTCAGATTTCTCTGCAAGCTCATCCAAACAACTGCAGTTCCATATATTGAGGCATTTTCAGTTGGTTTATTGCACACTGGCCGACCTCTGTTTCAATGCTGCATCTGTGTGGAGCGCTACCTGGCTGTGGTCCGACCTGTTTTCTTCCTGAAATACAAACCCCTCAGATACAGGGTGGGGTGTTGTGGTGTTGCCTGGCTGATTGTGCTTGGGTCCTCTTTGTTCTGTATGGTTCCACTTAAATTGTCTTTACTCAGAAGCCTATTCAACTATGCTATCTTGGTTCAGGACCTCATCCTGATGTTTGTGGTGTCATTCTGCTGCCTGTCAGTTGTCAGGGCTCTAAAACAGCCTGGGCTGGGAGACGGGGACAGAGAGAGGGAGAGGACAAACAGCATGAAGATGAGGGCGTTTAAGATCATTTGGATTATCCTGGTGGCTATGATGGTGAATTACCTCCCTGAGATGGTACTTATGACTTTGTACGATGTCCTCGAGGAGGCTGTGCGGCTTTTTTCATTCTGTATTTCTGACTCCATCACTATGATTTTTGGGATTGTGCAGCCCCTCCTCTACCTCCACAGGGTTGGGAAACTGCCCTGTATCAGTGGTCTCTGAGAAAGAGGTGACAATCTAGTATGGGTTGCTCACACAACTCAGTGGCCAAGCTACCTAAAATGTATACTTTTCTATTGGAGGAGACTCAATGAGTCATTCAGCAGTTTAACCATTGGTGACTAGATAGCTTGTGACCAAAGTTGAAAAAGTTAAAACTTTAGGCAAGTGATCAGTGATTTTGGTTGTTTTGTTTATCACAAATGCATTCACTGTATTAAAAAAAACTATAATGGCATGTTAGTAGTTATTACTCTGTAGATTACCCCTCCGATTTCTATTTCCCAATAAAGATTCAAACTGAACTACACATGCTTGTCTGTCTTCTTAGATTACAATACATGCATCATTTTAAAGGGTTGTGAGTATTTTATGGAACCAACATTTATACTGTACATTGAAACTATGGAAAATGACTAGCCTATAGGACCTCCTCATGTAAATATGACTCATCTTTATAATGGATTCTTATTGGAGACATTGTTAACTAACTAATAAGGATGGATTAGTGCAGCTTTTTCATGATGGTCGCTGATCAATTGGTGAAGGAAGGACAATTGAGTTGCCAATGCCACCAATTCTAGTTGACAGTTTGAGTATACTGGGACATGAGATGCTTTAAGCTTTCTGGCTATGATAATCATATATCTAGTGTCCCCTTAAAACTAGGCTGGTTATGGGGCTTATGAATTATTGAATGTGCTGCTTTGGTCCAGACTCTGAGAATCCGTTTTTGTCTGCCTTGCTTTAGCAGACCCTCAAAGAAATGTGTTTCTGGTAGGATTTGGTTAGAGACACAGTGTTGTAGTGGGGATTGCTTTGATTTATGCCAGGGCTTTCCAACCTTGTTTCTGTAGAGCTACCTTCCTGTAGGTATTCACTACAACCCTAATCTAGCGTACCTGATTCTAATAGTTAGCTGGTTAATAAGTTGAATCAGGTTAATTGCAACTGAGGTTGGAGCAAAAACCTTCAGGAGGATAGCTCTCCAGGAACTCTTACCAGCAGTGGTTTAATATAGACTTTTCAGCCACAAAATGTTTTGAAGGAAAGGAAATGTAATTAATTTATTCCTTAATATTATAGGTTGCCATGGCGCCGTGAGGCCAGCTAGGCAGAGAGCTCCTGCAAATGTGTTTTTCTGTGTTTTTTTATAACAACAATATTGAATCAACTTTTTATTTTGTTAGCTTAGTAATGATTGATTATTTATATATTGATTCAACAGTATATTGAATAGAGTATAATATTGACAATTCTAACTAGCGTTTGTTTTTATTTGAACCTGGAGATGGCACGTGCTTGGAGAACACAGAGGATTGTTGTAATTTTGAGTGCATCGCTCACTCCAGGATGGACTATCTCAATTATTGATGTGTACCCCCTAGCAAAATCTAATGGGAACAGGCTGCAACCAGTTGGGTGCTTCATGTTGTTTGAGGAGTATCTACCCATGAAGTCGGCAGAGAAGCTGGTAATGACAAGGGGGGGCCTGATGATTTTACTGCTGGATGTGACCACTGATTCGCCCCTACTCAAGCCTGCTTCAGGGCATCAGAGGAGCTGAGAATGGCGTGGCAGGGAGGGGACTTAGGATGGAAAGTGAAGGCTCTTCTTGATTGACTTTCAGGAGACTGTTGTGGCCAGGCTAGACCTTTTGTGCAGCCCACCAGAGTTGGATGTGACCTGGACAGCCCAAGAACTACATGTGCTTTTGTTTTTGTAAAAAAAATATATATCTTTGAAATTATCTGTATAATGAAAATAATAATATTATTATCATTATTAATAATAATCACAATTCACTTTCTGACAGATGAGTGATGGCAGTTGTTCTCAAACAGCTTGCTTCATCAGTTAGCGGAAACCTGGCAGATTGAAATATGGGCAGTGCCTGAATTGAGCCTGTCCACGCCGGTCCAGAGTACGGGCACTACTAATGTTCTTCTGCTTCTGTAACAGTACTGGGGCCTCTTTTAGAAAATTCATTTTAAAATATGAGCACTGTTAATGTACAGTATATTTAAAGTTAGTACAGACACCTTTTACTTCCACTTCCAAGCACTGAATCGTTTTTTTCTTCTTCACTGCCCTTGGTGATGGGACAGTAAACCTAAGATGTGCAGTGTAGCTTGGCCGACTTGATTTGAGGGAGAAATAACAGTAGTCGTCACCTAATCATGCTAGCAGTATAGCCCATCACTATATGCTTGCATATTGTGCAATCTGGACTATGTTGTCTGATTACACATTTAGGTAAGTCATTGGGTGTGAAACTAGAACAAAGAGATCGAAGCATATATTAGTGAAACCTGTACACGGGAAGAACCTGAAAACAGAACATTCAGCATTCTCCCTAAGCAGTTACTGTACTTACATGAATGAAATAGAGCAGGCTTTGCGTTTGGAATACTAAGGAAGTTTGAAGAAATTGGTTTGGTCCTTTATTTGTCAGTTACGTTACTCTTACAATTTAAGGTCAATCTGACCAGATAAAAAATTCTACTATGAGTTGTGTCAAACGTTTTTCCTCTCCCAGAGCTAAAAGATATTTCTTCCTCATATGTTCTAAAAGCAGCATTTCCAAATGTTGTTGTGTATAAGAAATTAAGATTAACAATATAATTTCATAAATGAAGTCCACTTGGATGACATTATGGTGACTTAAAGCGACTGCCCTCATTAATTAAATTCATGACATGGCATTAGGCCAGAATGATGGCAAATTTCCTAACATATGTTATTATTTACTGTTGTCCTACCTGTCTGATGTCTTTTGACTGGTGGATCTCTATCTCGCTCATAGCTAGGTCTCTAGTGGTAGTTGGAGTTTGTGGATAGATCTCATTAATCCACAGTCAGCCTGTCAGTGAGCCCAGACCACTCTAATCACCCCACACTCTGCCTGCCTGTCCCCCAGGGCCTCCACAGGCTCTCTGCAGAGCCACCAGCACGACTTACCATAGGAATACACTGTACTTAACTTTGCTTTACAGGCAAATGTTTGTGACATGGTTACATGGCTGCATATTCATTACCTTAAAGGGATAGCTTACTTTTGTATGTTCATTTTATTTTGACAGGCAATACATGTGAACAACCTCTTTAAGACTATATGTCACGCCTGTTCCCACTCCCCCTCCCTGACGCTCGAAGGCGCCAGGCTCCCCAGCATTACGCAGTCCTGCCACCATCAGTACGCACACCTGCCTTTCCCCATCACGCGTATCAGCGATTATTAGACTCACCTGGACTCAATCACATGTTTATTACCTCCCCTATATTTGTCAGTTCCCCATCTCTGTTCCCAGTTGCTGCATTGATTGTCGTTGGTTGTTGTGTATCCGTGTGCTGACGCTGTTCCTGTCTTGCTCTTTGTCTGTTCCTAATTAAATGTCAACTCCCCGCACCTGCTTCTCGCCTCCAGTCTTTACACTATAAGAGAATGTTGAAATATTAGAAGATGAAGAGAATCAAAGGGATGGTCAAATGTAAATCATAATTAAATTGATGATCAAGTTCTTTCTTCCATATCATTGGAGAAGATGAGAGATTGATGTACTGTGAAGTAAGAAAGGGGAAGACAAAGAAAGAATCTGAATTCTGCATACTTCAGTTTCAAGAGGAAAAACTCTTCGAAGCAAATATTGCCTTAAGAAAGGGTTGCCGTGGACAACAGTGGTTTTGTCTTCTGAATATTTTGTTTCAGCATAGGGAGTTATGTGAAATAATTGGAATTTTTACAACGGGTGGGTTTAATCCTGGATGCTGATTGGTTAAAACCGCATTTCAGACGATGTCTACTCCACACGTTACCCCCGGCTAAGTCTATGACGTTGAAATGCCTATTTCCTCTGTTCCATCCCGCTGTCTCATCAGCTCAGACAGGCGATTGATATACTATATAGATCTACACTGTAAAAAGCATCTAGACATTATCTCCAATTTCTTTTAGACTAGCATCTGGTTTTCAACAGCGGAGATATGTAATAACCTTGCTGTCTGTCTCCGACATTTGCAACATTGTTTCAATATTGAAATTTGAACTTCAGCTGTCTCATGGTAATGACCTCATGAATCAGCATCATTTGTATTGATATACAAAGAAATGTCAATAGAAAAACACAAAATGCAGCTAGTTTGCTGTCGTTCCATCTTCAGTTTGAAGTGATTGTGTTAGCTGTGTAGTTGGCTATCTCTTCTGAACAGTTGCTTGGCGAGAGAGCAAATGTTCGATGCCAGGCGAAATTCGCTCATTAGCTCATTGTTATGGATGTATCCTAAAAAAAATAACAAGAAAACAGCTTAAACAAATGCAAATGCAACTACTTTGCTGTTATTCTGGCCTCACTGTTTGACATGACTGTATTAGTCAAAGTTGGTTAGCTAGCAAGCAAGGGATAACAACGTTGCCAGCCATCATGACAACGGAACACTTAGACTGTACGACTGAGCCGTGTCCATAGATTTAGAATAAAAAGACGTAACGACCAACTGGCTTGGATAGCAAACCTAGATTTGTGTCGGGACTATATCTCGAGGAAGGTTGAAATAGAATGAATAATTTCATCAAAATAAAGTTTTTATTGAAAATATGTCAATAATTATTTGAATATGTTCTTAACCCGTTGTATAAAAGTGATAATGCTCTTTATTCACGCATGGCTTTATGTCAATTAAGTGATAATCCCCTCGAACCTGGTGTTTGTCGGATATATTGGTACAGTTTGTCGGCCCGAGACGAATACCCATGCAAATATATCCTCCAAACACCAACTTCTCGGGCATTATCACTTAATTGAGATAAAGCCAGGCGTGAAGAAAGATATTCCCGTACTTAATTTATATAGTGCACTCGACTCACTGAGACAGTGTTAGGTTCTAATTCTCAGAGTAAAAAACTCTACGGACACTATGAAAGCTTAACCAAGTTTAATTTCCCAGAGGATCAATACAGCTGCATTAGACAACAACATTTCACACAAGCACTGTTATTTAACCCTTCCTCTTGAGTCTCCTCCTACACATCTGTACAAACATTGTTCTTTACTGCTAGGCAGGACACTAAGTGATATGGGCAATAAACTTTATTTCTCCCTTAATCCATGGCTCTCTCCCCTTATCAATGCCTGCCACATGAGATCACTTCCCTGCACTCAACACAAGACTGTGTCTCTTCTCCTCCCAGAGGATCCCTCCCATATGATCCCTGATGGCTAACAATAACATATCCTGACATAATGTAAACGTTATACATTACCCTCTCTCCCTCAGTGACATGAATAAGTATATTTCATATTCTCAGAACCCAACACAGTTATTTAGTTCCAGTAACTTGAGTCTTGAACAAACTGAGTGAGTCATGAATACTCCTTTACTGTCTTCTCTGTTTCAGTAGGTAGTTAATGTGTCCCTGGTTTCCCTCTCTCAGACGACGGCAAGCTATCCCTGGAGGAGTTCCAGTCACACTTTGCCGACGGTATCCTCACCCCAGAGCAGATGCAGGAGCTGTTCTACTCAATTGACAGGCAGCAGACTGAGTGAGTGCGTCTTATTTGCCTCTGGGAATCCTCTTCAGTCGCCATCTGTAACTGCTACACTTCAAAGAGGATGTGTCAATATTTCATCAAGGGAGCATAGAATCTGTACCCACTGGGCACAACAAAAGTCAACCTGTCGTTGGATTTAGGTTAAAAGTTGAGGACTTTTTGCAAATCCAATCAGTTTTCCACGTTGACTCAATGTCACCACATTTAATTATTTTGTTAAAATGACGTGGAAACAATGTTGATTTAACCAGTTTTTACCCAGTGGGTAGTTTTAGTAGTCTATTGAAGGCTCCAGGAGGGGTGAGGAGTGAAGCTTGAAGCTGAGGGTGTCCTGAAATGTACACCCCAGCATGTTTATACACAATAGAATATAAAGACAGAGGAAAAAAAGAAAGACAATGTAGTCAAACAATGTCCTCATAATAATATAAAATCTTATAAAAGAAGATACACATACTATGTAATAGACTTTTACACAATCCTTTGTTTTCTTTATTTTTTGCTCCTTGTATCTCTAGGGAATGTATCACAGGATAACAATAACGGCTTTTCTCATGGAAATGACTTGACCTGTTGCCCTTACCTGCAGTCAAATGACCTAGTAGCCTCATGGGTGGAATGTTATTAATATTTTTCATAATTTCATAATTGATAAACATACATTTTAAAAAAATACGCAGAAAATCCGTTTTTTCTATGTCAAACGGTTTTGTTATATTTCATTCTTCTGTGATGTATATAAAGTGTGATATTGGGATCCAATCTCAAAATTGGATACATTTCAACTCTATATCTGGCATGGAATAGGTGTCTTCTTTGTTTACGCCCATAACCATGTGTGTGAAGTGTATACTTTTGTTTCAAAGTAGATTTGTTTTAGACTACCAAGAAATCCTGATTTAGCCCACTAAGTAAAAGGTTAAAGTGGTTTGATGAGATTTTTGGTCTTCCCTGATTCCATTAATGTTTTTGTCGTCTTCTTCCTCCGCCAATTTTCCTACCTCTCAGCAACCTAGACACAGACAAACTCTCAGGTATTTCTCTCTGACTCTTCTCTGTTTTTATTGACTCTGTGCTGTCAAAATGCTCTCTCAAGCCCTTTACCATAATCTAATCCCGTCTTTTACTGGATTTTAAATTACAAAGGTCTATGTGTATTCAATATTGTACCTGACAGCTCTTTGTATATCCACCCCCAGAATACTTCTCTCCACACCTGGGGGAATATCTGAACGTCCTTTCTGCTCTGGAGAAGCTGAACGTCGCCATCCTGAAGGCCATGGACAAAACTAAAGAGGTTTGTGGCCAATACAGTACAGCATGTTTAAAGGGATAGTTCAGTGAAATGACATATTTAGATATGTGTTTCCTTACCTCGAAAATAGTCTATGAACAAAGTGTGACTGAGATCCACACTTTGCTTTTGTTAAACTAGCCACTGCCAATAAACGCTAATATTGCTGAACTATCTCTTTAAAATTACAATCAACTGTCTGGGATTCTTAACTGCAGCTCTCATTTGCAGAACTGCAGAACTCGTTTGGTAAAAGGAACTCATTTGACCATCTCTTTCCATTACATTTTGCTGTTGTTACCGTTCGCCATTACATATGTTTCAAGCAACATATTTGTTGATGTCTACTGAGAATATTAAGTGAGCAGCAAGATAATAGCCAGTTGGTCCGCCTTTATCCGCGTATGACATTTAGAAAAAATCGAACCACCCCTTTTCCCCAGTAGGATTTTGGATAGGCTTTTGTTACCTTTTGAAGCATCTGAGATTTCTCAGCTGTGACAGTGATATGACAGTATGGAAAGTGGATCTGCACAACTGGGTCCTCTTCCTCTTTCAAACTGATGCTGCATTTTAAAACAACGGGCTGTAACCTGCAGGGACCCTTCCCTAACACTTGAGCTTCAACCATGACTCAAGGTCAGGTATTTTTATTGTGAACTGTGGTGTCTGTATGAGGACCAACATATCTCTAGTTGGACAGGTGCTGTAAATACAGAAGTTCTTAAAGCAGAATCCCTGTAACGGATTTCCTCCTCCTCTTCATCTGAAGAGGGGGAGCATGGATTCGACCAAAATGCAGCGTTGTGATAAGACATGATTTTTTAATAAACAAAACAGAAAACACGACGAACACTTGAATAATTACAAAAACAATAAACGACGTAGACAGACCTGGACGACGAACTTACATGAAACACGAAGAACGCATGAACAGGAAAACTGACTACATAAAACGAACAAACAAACAAAACCGAAACCGAAACAGTCCCGTGTGGTGTAACATACACAGACACTGACACAGGAGACAACCACCCACATTTCCATTCCACTCCGTCCTCCCCTCACCAGCCTCCTGGGTTAACTGGGCATTGCTTCCCAAAACTAGACATTGCTTCAAAGAATCATGCTTGGTTATGAAGAAACAAACTAAAAAGAGAATTGGTAATAATATTTTTAAGACATGAAGCAGAACGGTGTTAATTTGGTACAATTTATAGAGGATTTCTGCTCAGAGCTCATACGGAGGCAGACTGGAGCCCTGGGTGAGCTTAGTGAAATTATTGCTTTAACAAGCACTGTGTTATGATCAACATCAAAGAACCCCCCCATAAGACTTAATCGATACCACTGCGTACACTTCATCATTCTCATCTAATTCTTGATATTGGGATCAGGCTAAGCTTTGTTGTTCTCTAATTTAAAAAAGGATAAGCGGATTGTGCTGTGAAAAGATTTAGGCAACTTGTGTGAACAGATACAGATGTACATTATTGATTGGTCCATGGTACAGTATGTTGTGTCTCCCCATCCCCACTTTGTGCCATTTGTGTCGGTATTGCTATAGTGACACAGCAGTGTGAATGGGTGGGTTAAGGCATTATTTCCAAAACTCAGTCCTGTCCCAGCCCCCCCCCCCCCCCCCCCCCGCCCCTCCCCGCCATGGGTGCACATTTTGTTTTTTTCCCCTAACACTACACAGCTGATTCAAATAATCAAAGCTTGATGATGAGTTGGTTATTCGAATCAGCTGTGTATTTCTAGGGCAAAACCTAAACGTGCATCCAGGGGGGACCCCAGGACCGAGTTTGGGAAACCCTGGGTTAAGGGACAGCAGTATATACAGTGCATTCGGAAAGTATTCAGACCCCTTGACTTTTCCCACATTTTTTTATGTTACAGTCTTATTTTTTTAAAGTATCACAGTATATTGTTTTTCCCCCTCATCAATCTACACACAATACCCCATAATGACCAAGCAAAGCCTCAAGTCTTCTTGGGTATGACACGACAAGCTTGGCACACCTATATTTGGGGAGTTTCTCCTATTCTTCTCTGCAGATCCCCTCAAGCTCTGTCAGGTTGGATGTGGAGCATCGCTGCACAGCTATTTTCAGGTCTTTCCAGAGATGTTAGATCGGGTTCAAGTCCGGGCTCTGGCTGGGCCACTCAAGGACATTCAGAGACTTGTCCGGAAGCCACTCCTGCGTTACCTTGGCTATGTGCTTAGGGTCGTTGTCCTGTTGGAAGGTGAACCTTCACTCTGGAGTAGGTTTTAATCAAGTATCAAGCAGGTTTAAATCAAGGATCTCTCTGTACTTTGCTCCGTTCATCTTTCCATCGATCCTGACTAGTCTCCCAGTCCCTGCCACTGAAAAACATCCTCACAGCATGATGCTGCCACCACCATGCTTCACCGTAGGGATGATGGCAGGTTTCCTCCAGACGTGACGCTTGGCATTCAGGTCAAAGAGTTCAATCTTGGTTTCATCAGACTAGAGAATCTTGTTTCTCAAGGTCTGAGAGTCCTTAAGGTGCCTTCGGGCAAACTCCAATTGGGCTGTCATGTACCTTTTACTGAGGAGTGGCTTCCATCTGGCCACTCTACCATATAGGTCTGATTGGTGTAAAGTGCTACAGAGATGGTTGTCCTTCTGGAATGTTCTCCCATCTCCACAAAGGAACTCTCCCCCGATTGCTCAGTTTGGCCTGGCGGCCAGCTCTAGGAAGAGTCTTGGGGACCTTCCAGATGCAGACATGTTTTGGTACATTGTCTCGGAGCGCTACGGACAATTCATTCGACCTCATCGCTTGGTTTTTGCTTTGACATGCACTGTCAACTGTGGGACCAGTATAGATAGGTGTGTGCTTTTCCAAACCATGTCCAATCAATTGAATTTACTACACGTTGACTATAATAAAATTGTAGAAAGGTGCTTCAACAAAGTACTGAGTAAAGGGTCTGAAAACTTATGGAAATGTGATATTTCTGTTTTTATTTTTTCCAAAGGTGCTTCCACAAAGTACTGAGTAAAGGGTCTGAATATTTATTTTAATGTAATATTTATATTTTTTTATTCGGAATACATTTGCAAACATTTCTAAAAACCTGTTTTTGCTTTGTCATTATGGGATATTGTGTGTAGATTGATGAGGAAAATGTTTGATTTAATCCATTTTAGAATAAGGCTGTAACATAACAAAATCTGGAAAAAGGGAAGGGGTCTGAATACTTTCTGAATGCACGGTATTTGGGCTATGTAATGGGTTTGAGGGATGTGACCATGGTAACAACACACACACACACACACACACACACACACACACACACACACACACACACACACACACACACACACACACACACACACACACACACACACACACACACACACACACACACACACACACACACACACACACACACACCAGATAAAGATTGTGATCTCAACTGTGAACGGAGAATGACGTGAAAATAACCAAAGCTGACATGAACCCCCCCAGCACTCCTACTGTCTGACGTCAAACATACTCTAGAGATAGTAGAACTGCACCAGAGCTACAAAGCTGTTTATCGTTTCTTTCTCTCCCTCTCTCTATCTACCTCTTTCTCCCTCCACCCCTCCCTATATATCTCTCTCCCTATCTCGTTCACCCTCCCTACCCCTACCTTTCCCCATCTATCCCTCTTTCTCTCTATGTAGCTATTTATTTCTCCCACCCTCCCTATCTTCCCTCTCTCTCTCTCTCTCTCTCTCTCTCTCTCTCTCTCTCTCTCTCTCTCTCTCTCTCTCTCTGTCTCTCTCTCTCTCACACAGTCCCCCTTTGCCTTTTCCATTCCGTCATTATTCTGCCCAATGTCTGTTTTGACTCACTGCAAGGAGAAGCTATTGCCTTGAGGGCTGTACTGGGATCAACTTTGCCTTTCCCAGTCTTAGCTTGACTGACTTCAGGACAAACCCTATCAACACTCATCTTTATGTCTCAGTACTAGTTAATATGTCTCTTCTTGGAACACTAAAGTGGGGGTGAACACTAAAGTGTGTCTCTACAGCCATGGTGTTGATAACATTCAATCAAATGCTTTCCACAGCGCTGGTCCCATATTCTCAGAGTAGAAATGCTGATTCATCAGGTCCCGCCTATCCATACCATCGTATTCAGTATGATCTAAAAGGCAAAACTGGTCCTACAGTATATCAGCAATCCTATTAGGAGACACAGAATGTATTTTACAGATGTTATAGAAAGAGCAGCATGTATTATATCCATGTGGAGTTACAACTGAATACTGTAGAATTATTTTCTTTCTTTCAGTGCAGTGCTGAGATAAAAATATAAAAATAATAAATCACCCATTTTCAACAGAACATCTGCAACTCTGAGAGAAAGAGAGATGAAGTAAAACATTTAAAATTCTTCCTTACTCCTGAAGTGTACAGGATGCTGGGAGGGAGAAAGAAAACATTGGAAAGGAAAGGGAAAGGGGGATACCTAGTCAATTGTACAACTGAATGCATTCAGAATAGGGAAGGAAGAGATGCAAAAATGTTTTCTCCATAGGTTGCAATTTTCCAAAACACAGCACACATTCAAGGCACTGCACACTCAATTTCATAACTCCATTTCATAGCGCCATGGGGCATTTTCAGTACCTACAAAAATAAAACCAATAGAATCATACAGAGATTGGTGAGAACACAGCAGGCTTTCTCAGCTGGTGAAGTGATAAAAAACATAAAAGTATAATGAACAATATTTTTACGATGTTACTTGTCACACACCGTTACACATGACACCTGGCACCCTGTAACATGTTCACATTAAGCACATTTAAGATCAATTTAGCTCATTTTTGGTGTGTGAAATTCCTCAAAAAAGGACACAGGCTGGGATTCGATTAAGTGCCGATAGTAGATTTCCAGATAGTGCTGTCAGAAGTGAATGCAAAATAATGTATTCAAGGTTAAAAATTGTAAAGTTTGCAATTTCCACTTTGTCAGGCTTAATTTGCCCTGACGAAAAATGTATCAATCCATACAAAACAATTACTGAAATGTCCTGTTGCTGCAGGACTATTTTCCTGCTGTAGCAAACTGGCTCAAATTAAGATCCGACATCTGTATATATACAGTACCAGTCAAAGGTTTGGACACACCTATTCATTCCAGGGTTTTTCTTTATTTTTGACTATTTTCTACATTGTAGAAAACGAGTGAAGACATGAAAACTATGAAATAACACATATGTAATCATGTAGTAACCAAAAAAGTGTTAAACAAATCAAAATATATTTTAGATTCTTCAAAGTAGCCACCCTTTGTATTCATACCCCTTGACTCAGTGGTTCCCAAACTTTTTATAGTCCTGAAAGAGCTCCAGAGTTCCTCTGTACTGATGGGAGAACCTTCCAGAAGGACACCCATATCTGCAGCACTCCACCAATCAGGCCTTTATGGTAGAGTGTCGACGGATGCCACTCCTCAGTAAAAGGCACATGACAACTCACTTGGAGTTTGCCAAAAGCCACCTAAACGGCTCTCAGACCATGAGAAACAAGATTCTCTGGTCTGATGAAACCAAGATTGAACTCTTTGGCCTGAATGGCAAGTGTCACTTCTGGGGGAAACCTGGCACCATCCCTAAGGTGAAGCATGGTGGTGGCAGCATCATCCTGTGGGGATGTTTTTCAGCGGCAGGGACTGGGAGACTAGTCAGGTTTGAGGGAAAGATGAATGGAGCCAAGTACAAAGAGATCCTTGATGAAAACCTACTCCAGAGCACTCAGGACCTAAGACTGGGGTCGAAGGTTCACCTTCCAACAGGACAACGACCCTAAGCACCGCAGAAGTGGCTTCGGGACAAGTCTCTGAATGTCCTTGAGTGGTCCAGGCAGAGCCCGTTCTTGAACCCGAATTAACATTTCTTGAGAGACCTGAAAAAAGATGTGCAGTGACGCTACCCATCCAACAGAGCTTGAGAAAATCTGCAAGGAAGAATGTATATATTTATTATTATTAATAATAATAATTGAAATTACCATTGAATAGGATTTGTTTCATTGAAGCTTTCTTCCCACTCTACCTCCTCCCCTCACCCCCTCCCTGTACAGGAGTACCAGGGCTCGTCGGTGTTGGGACAGTTTGTGACACGTTTCCTTCTGCGAGAGACCAACACCCAGCTGCAGTCCCTGCAGTCGTCATTAGACTGCGCTATGGAGGCCGTGGATGAGCAGAGCTGCACTGGCAGGTAGAGTAGCACCGCAATGACTATCTATGATACTGGGCGTTCTCCCTTAATCATTGTCTACTGTATCTATCTACTATCTACTGCGACTGTATTTCAGTTAGTAAAGTCAAATCAAATCAAATGTATTTATCAGCTTACATCAGCTGATATCTCAAAGTGCTGTACAGAAACCCAGCCTAAAATCCCAAACAGCAAGCAATGCAGGTGTAGAAGCACGGCGCAAGCTTTGGAGTTAGTAACTCCAGAATTTTTTTTAATGCGAGAAATGGAAATGGAAATGCTTTTATGTGCAAATATTGATATAATAACCATAATTTAAATTTCCTCCCACACAAAGTATGCAGTTTAGGCTACAGATTAAATAAATTATGAACTTCAAAGGGTGCTGAAACTGCACAGTGATGAGCTTGATGCTCCTTTCCAATAAGAAATTGAGGGTCTTATTCTGGTGACGTGATGATCAACGTTTGGCTGCCGTTTGATAAATAAAAATAATCTTGCTCTTTTGTCCATAATATTCTCATCATGTATGCTCTACCCGCACTGTATCGGCGAGCTGTTGGCACGTGCCAAGACCAGAGTGGGCACATTCGCTATATAATGCAACTTTTGTTGTGACAAAACCATCATTAGAGTTGAAAATGCATTGGAAACCCATTTAACTTGTATTTTTTATTTGGTACATGAGAATTTAACCGCAAAACTTATTATGTGCACTACGTCATCACACACAGCCTTTTATCCGACCCATGTCAATTTGATGGAAGTACATATCTGGTGGGAAAATGTGCATATTGTTTTTAATGCAGATTTGTTAATATTCGCATGAAAATCTGTCGCCAATTGGATAGTAACCTAGCTAGTAACAATGATAAGGATGATACTGCTGTTGATGATGATAACAATGTTGTTGTTGTTGTTTCGGGTGACGTTGATGATGATTGTGTCCACTGCAGGAAGATGATAAAGAAGCCAGAGGATCTTTCCCTCCAGAAAATCGCCAAACGCCCAGGCCGTCGCATCCAAAAGAACCTGTGTCTCTCCCCCACAGACCCTTACTCTGGCATGCTCACTACAGGTACACACTGACACCTGTGTTTTGCCTCATTCTAAGGGTCTGTTTCAATTAAAAGGTAGCAACATGTCTTTGATTGCAATTACGCATATGGCCTATAGGCCTATGGCAATTTAGGAAAATATATTTAGTGCCGTTTTGAAATATGAAATTGTACGATTTAATTGTCTGCCACATTGACCAAAGGTGAGTTCCCCGCAAACATAAAGATCACCTTCAGCTCTTAGAGCATCTTAAGTGCATTGGTAGGCAATGGACAAACAATGATCTTATTGGTTAAGATTATCTTCATTTTTGGGGGAAATTCACCTCGGATCAGTTATTTTTCACTTCATGGCACAAGCCATGTGTGAAGTGGTGATCTGACATTCTGTTTCCTTGGTTAAGGTGTCAGTGTGGAGCCAGACAACCACCACTGGAGCTCCCAGGTCAACCGCCTGCAGCAGCTTATAGACAAGCTGGAGTATGAGGTATGAGGTTAAGTGGTTAGCTGGAGTATGTGATACAAAGTTCACTATTTGTTAGCCGGAGTATGGGGAAGGAAGTTCACTATTCGTTAGCTGGAGTATGGGGAAGGAAGTTCACTATTCGTTAGCTGGAGTATGGGGAAGGAAGTTCACTATTCGTTAGCTGGAGTATGGGGAAGGAAGTTCACTATTCGTTAGCTGGAGTATGGGGAAGGAAGTTCACTATTCGTTAGCTGGAGTATGGGGAAGGAAGTTCACTATTCGTTAGCTGGAGTATGGGGAAGGAAGTTCACTATTCGTTAGCTGGAGTATGGGGAAGGAAGTTCACTATTCGTTAGCTGGAGTATGGGGAAGGAAGTTCACTATTCGTTAGCTGGAGTATGGGGAAGGAAGTTCACTATTCGTTAGCTGGAGTATGGGGAAGGAAGTTCACTATTCGTTAGCTGGAGTATGGGGAAGGAAGTTCACTATTCGTTAGCTGGAGTATGGGGAAGGAAGTTCACTATTCGTTAGCTGGGGTATGAGGAACAATATTCAGGAGGCCGTGTAAGGGCTATTTGACATAGAAGGAGAGTGATGGAGTGCTGCATCAGTTGACCTGGCCTCCACAATCACCCGACCTCAACCCAATTGAGATGGTTTGGGATGAGTTGGACTGCAGAGTAAAGGAAAAGCAGCCAACAAGTGCTCAGCATATGTGGGAAGTCCTTCAAGACTGTAGAATGTAGAAAATAGTACAAATAAAGAAAAACCCTTGAATCATTCAAGGGTTTTTCTTTATTTTTACTATTTTCTCCATTGTAGAATAAGGCTGTTTAATAAGGCTGTTATCCTAGAGGCAAACAAATCATCGGCCAGAGCGTCAAGTGTGCGCTCTGAACGCAAGGAGATGGGTGAGGCTAAAGCTCAATAGGGTGTGAACGATGCTGAATGGGTGTAGACAAAGAAGAGCTCTCTCACCGAAACACTAAAATGCCATGTTCTCAAAAGTGAGTTTACAAGTTTATCAACTTTCAAAGCAGAATTACATTCCCATTGTTCCTAAAATGCAGTGTATAACATACCATTTTGTAGCCTTTACTTTTATCCAATGTAAAAAACAGAAATTCTAATTTCGCTACGTCAGACCGAATCCAGGGTGTGAGTCACAAATTAACTTTTAACAAGGCACACCTGTTAATTGAAATGCATTCCAGGTGACTACAGTACCTCATAAACTGGTTGAGAGAATGCCAAGAGTGTGCCAAGCTGTCATCAAGGCAAAGGGTGGCTACTTTGAAGAATCTCAAATATAAAATATATTTAACACTTTTTGGTTACTACATGATTCCATATGTGTTATTTCATAGTTTTGATGTCTTCACTATTATTCTACAATGTAAAAAATAGTTAAATTAAAGAAAAACCTTGAATGAGTAGGTGTGACCAAACTTTTGACTGGTACTGTATATATATATATAATTTTTTTTTTTACAATTATTTGATTAAATATTGAATTTGGCCTTTACTAATATAGTGAAATAGAAACGCACTGAATAACACATTCATTCATAAATGGCAAAAAAGACAATAAAAAAAATTTACCACAAGGAATAAGGTTTTGACGTGTCTGTCCTCTGTCAGAGAGATATAGTTCATGAAATATTTTGTTTTTTTGTACACATTTTAACCCCTTATATTTGATGGCACAAAACTACCTCCATACTTCCATTCATTTGTATGGGTTACCTTCAGACGAGTCCCGTGACACTTGTGCAAAAAGGAGAACACCTTCTTGTTCGTGAGAGTCTCACTGCATCGAAGTGCTAGAGGCATCACTACAGACCCGGGTTTGATCCAGGGCTGTATCACAACCGGCCGTGATCGGGAGTCCCATAGGGCGGTGCACAATTGACCCAGCGTTATCCGGGTTAGGGGAGTGTTTGGCTGGGATAGGTCAACATTGTAAATAAGAATTTGTTCTTAACTGACTTGCCTAGATAAATAAATAAACATTAAAAATACATGTTTCCATAGAGTGGTTATCATTTTTTGTCATGATCTGACAAACACCACTGTAGCTCGGCTACCTTCCACCGCAGATGCGGAAGACCGACATAGGCGGAGGGGTGCATTGAGATGCAGCCCATGCAAAATATATATCTCTAGCTTAAACTGATGGATTTTGATGGGGATTTTTTTATTATGTTACTTAGACTGACACACAATAGACTTTAGGATTTTTTAACTGTTTGTCGCAAGTGAAATTTCTGGGTGGCGAGTTGATACAATTCCATGTCTGGAAGGTTAAACCACCCTCAGACTTAGGAAAATGTAAAACCTTCCTTTTTATTCTATGACTTTTATTTGCACATATAAAGTCTGTTATGACTAAGTATACTTTTTTAAAGAATGTCTTCGGTGAGGTAGTTGGTAATATCGAGAATAAATATAACAACTTTGAAAGTCATGCCATTCTGAAGAGGTTTATTCTACCTGTACGATTTATGGGCAGATTGTTCCATTTAATTAGATCTTCATATTGTTCAGTAATGGGATAAAGTTATCTTTATGTCTGTAACTTATTAACTATCTTAAATATTTTATATTTTTGTGGTCCACTTTAAAGGATTGCTGAAGATCATGAGTTATTATTTTAATTTTTCCTCTTGCCATTATTGTATGTTAATTGTATATCCTGAGATTTCTGAGTATTCTGAAGACATTTTTAGCAAGGTTCAGTGGTCGTTAGCTGGAGTATGAGTACAAGGTTCAGTGGTCGTTAGCTGGAGTATGAGTACAAGGTTCAGTGGTCGTTAGCTGGAGTATGAGTACAAGGTTCAGTGGTCGTTAGCTGGAGTATGAGTACAAGGTTCAGTGGTCGTTAGCTGGAGTATGAGTACAAGGTTCAGTGGTCGTTAGCTGGAGTATGAGTACAAGGTTCAGTGGTCGTTAGCTGGAGTATGAGTACAAGGTTCAGTGGTCGTTAGCTGGAGTATGAGTACAAGGTTCAGTGGTCGTTAGCTGGAGTATGAGTACAAGGTTCAGTGGTCGTTAGCTGGAGTATGAGTACAAGGTTACATTTTTATATATAGATTATTCCATTTAGTCTTAATGATGTGTTGTGAGTCTCTATTCAAACACTACTGTCTCTGATCAGTGCCCACTGACTCATTTATGCTAAGTCGACAATTAGCTTAAGTCACAACATTATGCCTCCTGCTGGGAAGTACTAATATTTGACAGACAATGACAACCAGCTAAAGTGCTCACTGCCAAATTCTCATCTTATTACCCAAGCTCTCAAAGCTCAATTCAACCTGCTAAAGGCCGATACAAGCTTCACTCCGTACAAGTAAGCGCCTGTGCGCTTGGGCGGTCCATGCATTTCTAGACCCCCAAATAGCAACAATCACAAGGCTATATAGCAGCGATTTTCTTGTTGTCTTCCTATTTGTGGTAAAAGCGAAGAATCATGTTGAAAACATCATCACCACTGTTACCTAATTTCAAATAACCAATTGCATATTTGAGTAAATGCTGCATGTATGACATTTTAGGTTTGTTTGACATTACCTTGTTTTATGCCTGCCAGTTGGCTGTAGGCTACTCGACTAGCAGCTTGCTAAAGCCTCTTAAGGATCTGCCCCTTTTTTTCAATTGTCGCTTAAAATGACATACCCAAATCTAACTGCCTGTAGCTCAGGACCTGAAGCATGGATATGCATAGTCGTGATACCTTTTGAAAGAGAACACTTTGATGTTTGTGGAAATGTTAAATTAATGTAGAATATAACACATTAAATCTGGTCAAAAATAATACAAATAAAAAAAACATGCGTTTTTTTGTCACATCATCTTTGAAATGCAAGAGAAAGGCCAAAATGTCACGTTCTGACCATAGTTCTTTTGTATTTTCTTTGTTTTAGTATGGTCAGGGCGTGAGTTGGGTGGGTTGTTTTGTGTTTGTTTTGTGTTTCTATGTTGGGTTTGTCGTTTGGCCTGATATGGTTCTCAATCAGAGGCAGGTGTTAGTCATTGTCTCTGATTGGGAACCATATTTAGGTATCCTGTTTTTGTATTGTGGTTTGTAGGTGATTGTTCCTGTTTGTGTGTTCCTATGTTCTGTGTTCACTATTTCGGGACTGTAGCGTCTTCAGTTATTTTTGTCAGTTTATTGTTTTCGTTCTTGTTGAAAAGTATTCGAATAAATATGAATACTCACCACGCTGCGTATTGGTCCGACATTTCCTACTCCTCAAATGAGGAGGACGAAGACTATCGTTACACATAATGTATTATTCCAGCCCAGGCACGATTTAGATTTTGGCCACTAGATGGCAGCAGTGTATGTGCAAAGTTTTAGACTGATCCAATGAAACATTGTATTTCTGTTCAGAATTTTGTTTCAAGACTGCCCAAATGTGCCTAATTGGTTTATTAATACATTTTCAAGTTCATAACTGTGCACTCTCCTCAAACAATAGCATGGTATTATTTCACTGTAATAGCTACTGGAAATTGGACAGTGCAGTTTAACAAGAATTTAAGCTTTCTGCCCATATCAGATATGTCTATGTCCTGGGAAATGTTCTTGTTACTTACAACCTCATGCTAATCACATTAGCCTACGTTAGCGCAACCATCCCGCGGGGGACCCACCAATCCTGTAGAGGCTCTAGCTAGCTGGCTAAAAACATCAAGCAAGCTAGCCTTTTAGCTTCCCACGTCTTCCCCATGTGAAATAATCAGATTTATAATTAAATAATATGCCCTGGCAAATATTCTTATACTTACCGGTGTAACATACCATAATTATCCCAGTTTGACATGCTGCTTCAATGTATTCGCTCCCATATCAGTTAAAAATAGAATGTCATAATTTTTGCTCATGGCTAGCAGCTGTTTTTACCTTTTCAAAATAGCCTAAAATCACATAGTTATTACTTTGAAACAAAATACATTTTGGGATGATTATAATAAGGCTACAATGTTGATTGGTTTATTGTTTAAACAGTCTGAGATTATATTTGGTTATCAAGGCAAAAGAGACTGCTTATTTGACACATAGCCTATAGATCAGATCAAGGAAGCAGGCAGGTTTGGCTCAGCTTCATTGTCTACACAACACTGCACCCATGGTAGCGTAAGGAATGATATGTTACGTTTCAATATTTGAGCAGAGAAAATCTGCGTAGCAAGCGACTAAAAGGAGCCGCCCATTTTGAGACGAAAAACGACATTGCAACACTGTGCTATGCTCCAAATTGTCAGTTTGCTTAGGGTCTGTTACACATATCAATCCATTTCATATCAAAGGCAATGCTCTGTGACGTACTGTTACTAGAAGTTCATACTTGAGCTAGATTTGGTCAGGCTCGTGCTGTTGTTGCAGCATTTCTTTTCATGACTGACTTAAATATTTCTGCCTCCATTTGCAGAGTCCACATCTGGAACCACTCAAAGAGGACACTTTAGCCGGAACATATAACTCGGTGAGGACACTTCGGATGGCCACTATGGCTACTTCCTTTTAGATTTGGAAGAGTAAGGTTTCAATGTCTATCAAAAGGTATACCCTAGATTTCAATGACTTAACATAGTGTGATACATGTACTGTATCTGTCAAACTCTATAATTCTCTGCTACAGCATTGTTAATTTGTCTTAAAAAAATACTAGAATGACAAAACCAATGAACTACTGTGGTCCTCCAGATCCCCAGTGTTGGCTGCTTTTCTCTAATCCATGTCCCTCTAATACTTACAGTAATAGAGGGTCGTGCTTATTAGAGCATGCAACAGAGAACGAGTGTCTTATTGGACCAGACCAGGTTTTCTTCTGTCTGGTGAACAATGAACATAACCCAGATGCCACTGGCCTGAACCATTTTCCCCTCTTTCCTTCTCAACAGAACATCCTGCTGGTGCAGAGACAGATGTCTGTGAAGGACAAAGAAGCAGAGGAGTTCCAGCAGGCTCTGAAGATCTACACAGACGCCACAGCCTGCCAGACTAACAATCTGCAGTAGGTCTCTCTTCTACATTGAATACATTGCCCATTGTTTTCAATTAGGATTTTACCTATTGTGAATGTAGCCGCTTTTCCTGGCTAATCATCCTAATCCTGCATATACAGTAGCTACTCTGGACTTTGTGAACACACTTTGGCTGTATTTCAATACTAAAAAGGGACTTTCTTTCCTTCATAACTATTGTTTTGGTAAACTGTCAAATAGGTGACAATAGTTCAGACTTTTGTGATAAAGAGTACAGACCCTACTAAAAGGAACTATGGCACTACTACAGGAACTACAAATGTTTGTCATCAAAATGCCAATTTCATTAGCAATATACTTGTGACTTCCTTGTCCCACAGTGTGTCTGTCCAGACTCTTCCAGAGAGATCCTGCTTCATCATGTACGAGTTCTGGCAAGACCGTCTCTCCTGGATGAG
The DNA here is from genome assembly GCF_029448725.1 of Salvelinus fontinalis. NCBI lineage: Eukaryota > Metazoa > Chordata > Actinopteri > Salmoniformes > Salmonidae > Salvelinus > Salvelinus fontinalis. Next base: position 39,706,954 of record NC_074695.1, read on the forward strand.
GTACATCAAGTATTCTGTACACTCATAGAAAAAAAGGTGCTATCTAGAACCTAAAATAGTTATTTTCGCTGTCCCCATAGAAGAAACCTTTTTGGTTCTAGGAAGAACCATTTTGGTTGTGGGTTCAATGTAGAATCCTTTCCACATAGGGTTCTACCTGGAACCAAAAAGGGTTCTCCTATGGGGACAGCCGAAGAAACCCTTTTTTCTAAGAGTGTAGTCCCAACAGTTTCAAATTAATTGACTGAATGAAAATGGATTTGCACCCAAATATAGCCATTCAGAATTCTTCCAAATTCAGTTTTCCTACAAAATGCCTTGATTAAGATGGGATGTTGCAATGCTGTTGGACTTAAAGACCTTCTACAAAGCCTTATTGACGGTTTGACAAAGCACTGACAGTCCAGGGCCACCCATTGACTCCTCTGTCCCCTCTCTCCATCCCTTCCTCCTACAGTTACCTGCAGTCCCCCATCAGCAAGACATTCCAGCGCTGCATCATTGACGTACTGGAGGACCCTGAAATGGTTGCCACTATGCTCCTCCCAGGTTAGTGTCATATGGGGGATGGATTTTTGGGAGTGGATGAGGTAGGGATGGGTGAAAGAAGAGATAAGGAATGGCTCTGGGACCTCTGAGGGACATAGACTCAAACCCACTGGAGAGGATGTGGTAATGCATGCCGTTTTTTAATGTTCATACAGTATATTGTTGTCTATAGATTATAAATGTGATGCTCATACGTAAATGATGACTCTATTTATTTTGTTAATTTGTTTTTTCAGCATCTTGGTGGATTATGAATAACAACTGACAGAAGTAAAGTTCCCAATGAAACCATGATATTCAAAACAATAAGAAGAGGAGAAAGTGTTTTATTCTTAAATTTGACTGTTTCTACTGATCTGCTTTGCTTCCTTTGTTTACCCCAGCATACTAATGACTATTTCCTAGACAATATGCTGTGTGTTTGCTGTATTGTCATAATTTGAGATGAATTTATGCACGACTTAACTATGCCTGTTTAGTTAAATCAGTCCAAAAACATAATGTGTTAGAGAGAAAGCGTTTTGAAATATTGCAATAACTATTGTGTTATTGAAATCCATATCATTATAATAAGTATTTTTTGCTGTGCATCTTTCGATACATTGACATGTCTTGTATGAGTTTAGATGTAGAAATAGATGTACAAGAACAAAAATATTTGCATGAATTTGAATGATTTCCCAATGCTATTTTGTTACTAGCTTCGAAATAGACATTGTTTACTAGTAAGCTAATTGATACCACATTGCTTTAACATTCCATGATGTACTTTGTTAGTTACCTCAAATGCGTATACATATTGATCAAGGTCTATGGTCATTCAGTACTCACATTCCAACTAAAATAACAGCAGATCACTAACTACAGAGGTAGAGTTTACCAGTGTCCAATTGTTCTACCTGTTGTATTGTGCAATGTTGAACCCTAGCTCATAAAAAAAAGTAAAATAACAAAGTACCCCTACAGTGATTTCCAATGTGCTTCTTAGATATAATGTTGTGACAGATCGGTTGGTTCACACCCAACCCTGAATTGGATAAACCATATCGTATTTATACCTACTGTATGTCACTCATGCACTTTAGTTGTGAATGGAGCTATGTTTTTCCGATGCTATGGATGTGGATGGATAAGTATGTGGACGGATAACATGGTAGGTTTTCAGTCACTTTACTAAATTTGTAATATTAATAATGTAATAATATTTAATGTCGCACTCCAGTTTCCGATGAATCTCGTTTTTCACCTGATTTACTTAACAAAGGCACATCTCAATAGGTGGTCCAGATATCCTCATGACATGGTACAAGTGGAGGGGTGGGGCCTTTCTTCTTTTGTTCTCTATTGCTCCTCTATTGTTCCTGTAAGCAAGGGGGAGGCCGATGACATCAGAAGGCGCCATAAGACCAACTCCTTGAATGGCCTACTTACTGATGTTTGCACATGTATCTGAAAAAAGACTATTTTGCTCAAACCCTATTTTTCGACCCTTACGTGTGTCTACATTACGGTGTTCATATGTGGGATATTGTTTTTCAACAGGAAATGTAACAAAAAATTGGAGTGGATCTTTAATATGCTATTATTAAATCTTTAATATGATTGAAATATCAATTCCAAGGGCTGAACCTGCACTGCTATCCCTCAGCTTAAACAAATTAATGCCATCAACATTATCATCTAGCATTATTTATGGGAGTATTTGTTTATGGGAGTATTTGTTTTCTATGGTGAAAAAAAAATATGCAACCAACATTATGTGTGCAGAACAAAACAAACCCACATTGTATTTTTTGAATAGTTTATCCCTCTTAGTATGAGGGTAATCACTTATGGATAGAATACAAGTCTGAGAATCTTAATGAAACTGAAGGTAATTCAAATATTGTTAATGATTATTAGTAGATATTTTGTGATTTGAGTGTTGATCATGTCAACTGGGGATGAATTAGTCATGTCCAGTTGAGGATGAATGAATATGTCCTAGCTTTTCTGTACTGTAGTTGTTCTTCAGTCATCCAACATTCGAAATCAATGTTACAGTAATTATGTGGATGCTATGTTTTTTTTGTTGGCATGAATTAAAGCTAATGACTTGACCATTTCACATCATTATTGATTCACACTAATACAGAAAAGTGTATGTACAGTGCTATAGGTATATGGTGCAATTCACAGACAACTCTAACTAGAATTTGTAATAATGTGTCATATTATGACATATCAAAACAGTATTTCACCTCATTGAGTTGTTTAGCATACAGTGATGGTTAACATTATGGGCTCGATTCAATCTATATTGTGGATGTTTAGTGCTATAGTGTGATTGAAATGTAATGGTAATGCTCCCGTGTTCGCGGAGATGCTTTCATATGCAGTAAACGCTGCATACATGGACTCAATTCAAAATGATCTTTACATTTAAATTGCGCTATAACACTGAACTTCCGCAGTACTGATTGAATTGAGCCCTATATCCCTGTCTGGAGGACTGAAGTATGTCAACAAGAGATGCATTAAACCCTGTACATACCATTATTCCACAACAACAGATCACTTCCTCAGTAACTAATCCGAGAGGTTTAAAAAATTGTGCTTTACCTCCAGCTGTCTCAGAATCGTATTTAGAATAGCTTTTTGAAAATAAAAAATAAAAATGTATATACTATAAACCTAATAATAGGTTTATAGTAGAAGCAGCTGCAGACTTTGATTTTAAGAGCTCCGAGTTGAATATGGAGCAGTTAGTGGACTTGGTTCCATGCTTCTGGACATCTACTGATGTTTAAGCCTGTTAGGGAGCCCAATTCTGATATTTTGACCAATTATTGGCAAAAAATCAGATCTGGTTGGTCAAAAGACCAGTTAGTGACAAATGAAACCATTTGTCTTGCTCGTCTCTCACATCTTAGTTCAGCATTTGGCTGTAAGTCCAGAACCATGAGTCAGTCACGTAGACAAAGGGGAAGTTTTCTGGCAGAGGGAGCAAGTCTCATTAAAACATTATATGACTTTAGTTAAATGGCTAGATACACTGAATAAACAATATAACAGCAATTTTGCCACCACAGACAATAATAATTTACAATATGTTTATCTGTATGTTCAAAGCATTAGAAAAGACTCAAGTTATCCAATACTTGTAGGATTGATGGGTTCTCTTATGTTTTGTATCAAAGATAAAATCAATCATTCCACTATGACAGAACCAGTGGAAATTCAAGACAGCAGAGGCGGGCAGAGGCAGAACAACAGTCTGACACAGCAGCAGCAGCAGTCGTCCACTGAGATACAGTAAATCCTTCCTCTGTCCCTAATCCCATCCCTCCACTATCTTATGTGACAAGCTTTCTATATCAGCCAATGTAAGGAACACACACTGGTAGCTTCACAGGCTATTCACAGTATGCCCATAACTATAATAAGGTGATTATTGCGTGTGTGAGAGAGAGAGAGAGAGAGAGAGAGAGAGAGAGAGATCTGGGAAGATGAGATGCATCAACATAAACAGAGAGGGGGGGGGGGGGGGGGGGGGGGGTCCTCCTGGTTTCCTACTGGATGAGCCACAAATCAGCTGAAATCTGGAAAACTATGGTGGAAGGATTTGTCAGGGAAAGTACTTAACCCCTTATTTGGAGGTCATACCAAGGAGAATTTTGCCATTTGAATTTGAATTTTAGATTTGGGTATGTCATTTTGAAAAAAATGGGTGGATATTTAAGACCCCTTGATCTATAATTTAAAATAATGATAATAATAATTTGATAAACATTTTTGCCTTACTGCTATTAGCCCATACAAACGCATTGAATAACAGATTCACAACATGGAACAACAGATGGTCACCCCCCAAAAATATGTTCTGAAGTGTCTATCCTATATCTAATAGACATAAAATAGATCTGGAAACATTTGTTATTTTTTGTGTGTATTTAACCCCTTATTTAATTTCACTAAACAGTCTCCATATGTACTGTATTGTACTTCCGTGAATTTCTTAGACCGGTACCGGGGGACCTTCAAACAAGTCGTGTGAGGCCTGTGGGCGTCCTAGAGCAAAACAACTGACATGTACGTGTTCACAAGTCTCACCTCACGAGTCGAAAAACAATTGTGGGGGTCGTAGAGAAAACAGAGAACACCATCATGTTCGTGAGAGTCTCATCTTTCCAAAGAGGGGTCATAATATTTCATAATCTGTCAACTTTTCACCGCAGATGAGGAAGTGTTACATAGGCGGATGTGGTGGATTGAGACGCATCCAATGAAAAATAACTGATATTGCTAGCTTAAACTGACGGATTAAACACACAAACACTCATACACACACGTACACCATACACACACACGTTTACACTCATATGCTGCTGCGATTCTGTTCTGTATTTTATTATTTGTATTATTATCTATCCTGTGGCATAGTCACTTGACCCTGCCTCCATGTATATATCTACCTTGTACCCCTGTACATTGATCTGGTCCTGGTACTCCCTATATACAGTTGTAGTCGGAAGTTTACATACACCTTAGCCAACTACATTTCAACTCAGTTTTTCACAATTCCTGACATTTAATCCCAGTAAAAATTCCCTGTTTTAGGTCAGCTAGGATCACCACTTTATTTTAAGAATGTGAAATGTCAGAATAATAATAATATGTATTTCACCTTTTATTTCTTTCATCACATTCCCAGTGGGTCAGAAGTTTACATACACTCAATTAGTATTTGGTAGCACTGCCTTTAAATTGTTTAACTTGGGTCAAACGTTTCGGGTAGCCTTCCACAAGCTTCCCACAATAAGTTGGGGAAATTTTGGCCCATTCCTCCTGACGAACCTGGTGTAACTGAGTCAGGTTTGTAGGCCTCCTTGCTTGCACACGCTTTTTCAGTTCTGCCCACGCATGTTCTATTGGATTGAGGTCAGGGCTTTGTGATGACCACTCCAATACCTTGACTTTGTTGTCCTTAAGCCATTTTGCCACAACTTTGGAAGTATGCTTAGGGTCATTGTCCATTCGGAAGACCAATTTGTGACCAAGCTTTAACTTCCTGACTGATGTCTTGAGATGTTGCTTCAATATATCCACATACTCTTCCTTCTTCATGATGCCATCTATTTTGTGAAGTGCACCAGTCCCTCCTGCAGCAAAGCACCCGCACAACATGATGCTGCCACCCCTGTGCTTCACAGTTGGGATGGTGTTCTTCGGCTTGCAAGCCTCCCTCTTTTTCATCCAAACATAACGATGGTCATTATGGCCAAACGGTTCTATTATTGTTTCATCAGACCAGAGGTCATTTCTCCAAAAAGTACAATCTTTGTCTCCATATGCAGTTGCAAACCATAGTCTTGCTTTTTTTATGGTGCTTTTGGAGCAGTGGCTTCTTCCTTGCTGAGCGGCCTTTCAGGTTATGTCGATATAGGACTCGTTATACTGTGGATACCTGTTTTTTTTAACCTGTTTCCTCCAGCATCTTCACAATGTCCTTTGCTGTTGTTCTGGGATTGATTTGCACTTTTCGCACCAAAGTACGTTCATCTCTTGGAGACAGATTGTGTCTCCTTCCTGAGCGGTATGACGGCTGCGTGGTCCCATGGTGTTTATACTTGTTTGTACAGATGAACGTGGTACCTTCAGGCGTTTGGAAATTGCTTCCAAGGATGAACCAGACTTGTGGAGGTCTACTGATGTCTTTTGATTTTCCCATGATGTCAAGCAAAGTAGGCCTTGACATACATCCACAGGTACACCTCCAATTGACTCAAGTTATGTCAATTAGCCTATCAGAAGCTTCTAAAGCCATGACATAATTTTCTGGAATTTTACAAGCTGTTTAAAGGCAGTCAACTTTGTGTATGTAAACTTCTGACCTACTGGTATTGTGATACAGTGAATTATAAGTGAAATAATCTGTAATTTGTAATAATTTGTTGGAAAAATGACTTGTGTCATGGACAAAGTAGATGTCCTAATTGACTTGCCAAAACTATAGTTTGTTAACAAGAAATGTGTAGAGTGGTTGAAAAACGAGTTTTAATGACTCCAACCTAGTGTAACGGATGTGAAATGGCTAGCTAGTTAGCGGGTACGCGCTAGTAGCATTTCAATCAGTTACGTCACTTGCTCTGAGACCTGAAGTAGGGTTTCCCCTTGCTCTGCAAGGGCCGTGGCTTTTGTGGAGCGATGGGTAACGACGCTTCTTGGGTGACTGTTGTTGATGTGTGCAGAGGGTCCCTGGTTCGTGCCCGTGTCGGGGCGAGGGGACGGTTTAAAGTTATACTGTTACATTGATGCTGTTGACCCGGATCACTGGTTGCTGCGGAAAAGGAGGAGGTTGAAAGGGGGGTGAGTGTAACGGATGTGAAATGGCTAGCTAGTTAGCGGGTACGCGCTAGTAGCGTTTCAATCAGTTACGTCACTTGCTCTGAAACCTAGATGTAGTGTTGCCCCTTGCTCTGCAAGGGCCGCGGCTTTTGTGGAGCGATGGGTAACGACGCTTCGTGGGTGTCAGTTGTTGATGTGTGCAGAGGGTCCCTGGTTCGCGCCCGTGTCGGGGCGAGGGGACGGTTTACAGTTATACTGTTACACTAGGTGTATGTAAACTTCCAACTTCAACTGGATATATTAATTATTGTGTATTTTACTCCACTTGTGTTACTATTTTGATTTGTATTATTATTTTTTTAACTCTGCGTCATTGGGAAGGGATCGTAATTAAGCATTTCACGTTAAAGTCTAATCCTGATTTATTCGGCGCATGTGACAAATAACATTTGATTTGAAAATCTGTACTTGCCTACAAACTGTGTGTGGCTACAGTACACCATTTGGCTACAGTACACCATTTGGCTACAGTACACCATTTGGCTACAGTACACCATTTGGCTACAGTACACCATTTTGCTACAGTACACCATTTGGCTACAATACACCATTTGGCTACAGTACACCATTTTGCTAGAGTACACCATTTGGCTAGAGTACACCATTTGGCTACAGTACACCATTTGGCTACAGTACACCATTTGGCTACAGACAATCATTGAGCAGTGAGCACACGCAGAGCAACATAGGACAAGCAAGACATAGCATGCAGACAAAGCAACATAGCACAAAAAGCAACAAGACAAAATCCATAAAAGCAACAAAATGTTTCCAAACCTCACAAGCTACAGACAACATGGAAAGCGGCAATACACAACTAGGGATTATGTTCACAAATCTGATTGGCCTTTAGCCATGTCTTCGTGCATTTTGTGAAAGTGTGATAGGTGGTGCAGTTACAGTATGTGTATCTGATGGCAGCGTATTCCAAACATGTGAAGCTCCCACAGAGAAAGCAGATTGACTAAAGGTGCTTTTCCTGAAGGGAATTATAGTCACCTCTCATGGCAGACCTTGTGGATCTGATGCTATATGTTTGGGTTTTCTGTTTAACAAAAGTACTGAGTGGAGGGGGAGCCAGGCCATTTAGGATCTTGAATACAAGACATGTGTCGGTGTATTGCACAAGAATTTTCCTACTCAGGAGCTCATGCTTCCTGAGGATGTAACAGTGATGATGGCTATTGGGCTTCCTATCAACCACTTTGAGAGCCTGTTTGTAGACAGACTGAATGGGTTTTTAATGTTATACAGCAAGCTTGGGCCCAACTAGTCAAGCACTATATTAAGCGGGGGAGTGTAATAGATTTCAAATATAGTTTTGCTACCTCTGTAGTCAAACAATTTCATATAAATTGGAAATTAGCTAGGTTGAATTTGGTTATTTGAATGACCTTTTTCACCTGCTTTTTAAAACAGAGGTTGGAATCAAGTACGATGCCAAGGTACTTAAAATCAGATACCACCTGGAGCTTCTCCCCTGACACGTAGACATCTGGCTCAGTAGCATCTGTTGCTCTCTTTGTGAAGAACATGCAGCCAGTTTTTTTCACATTGAGATGCAAACATGAGTCACTGAGCCACTTTGTAACCTGGACCATTACAGATGTGAATTCTTGTGCAGCTTATTGTTTGCTCTTTGCATGCACATATATCACTGTATCATCTGCCTACATTTGAACATCAGACCCAGTACAGACAGAAGACAGATCATTAATGTACAGGCTGAACAGGAGGGGCCCCAGTATTGACCCTTGGGGCACGCCCACATCATAGCTAAGAGTGGGCGACAGCTCATTGCGACAGCTCATTGCTCACTCTGACACACTGAGTTCTGCCTTCAAGGTATGATTTCATGCATGTCAAGGAATCAGGGGAAAAGTTGAACTCGGACAATTTTGTGATGAGAACCTCATGGTAAACAGTATCAAAAGCCTTCCTTAGATCCAGAAACACAGCCCTAGCAATGCCCCCTTTGTCCATCTCGGACTTCACATTTTCCAGAAGAAAGTAGTTGGCCGTTTCTGTGGAGTGTTTTGCTCTGAAGCCAAACTGCATGGAGTGTAATGTGAAGGGGCTGTTGTTGAGTTGGGCAATCAGTTGCTCTGCTACATACTTTTCAACAACCTTCGACACCACAGGTAGTATACTAATGGGCCTGTAGTTACTCACGTCAGCAGGGTCACCTGATTTAAAGATGGCAGTTGTTATGGCCGAATTCCATACCCTTGGAAACACCCTCTGACCAATAGATGTGTTGGTGACCTTAGTAATGGGGCCAATGATTGACTATTTGTAGTTTTTAAGAAAGGTAGAGTCCAGCCCAAACACATCTTTGGCTTTAGAGTTCTTTAGTGAGCTAATCATCTTGTTCACCTCTGACTCTGAAACCTCCCTTATAATGAAGACAGGTTGAGTGTCATTCACTAGCCCTGAGCCCAAGAAACCAGTGGAGGGGTTCTGTGTCAGTACCCTGACAGAGTCAATAAAGTAGTAATTGAATGCTATTGCTATTTCGACTGCATCCTGTGTTAGATTGTCATTCACCATGATTTCTAGTCTTTTTGCAGTGTTACTATGGTCTTTCCCTCTTTTTTAGATTCTCCCAGATCAATATAGAATTTCCCATTGCTTCACCAACTATGTTAATAAAAACGTTTGCCTTGGCCTGTCTGATTTCTTTCATCACCTTATTTCTCAACATGGTAAACCTACGTCTGTCATGATCTAATTTGGACTTTAGGGCTGTTTTTAGAGCATGATCTCGTTCTTTCATCAGTTTCCAGATTTCTCCATTTAGCCAAGGAAGAGTGCTCTTTGGCCAGGTTTGGATTTGATTTTCTTCAGATAGCCATTTATTGTAGTCTGGATTGTGGATAGAAAAACCTGACTCAGCTTCCACATCAGTATAGGACAAGAAATCATTCCAGTTAATTCCCTTAATTCTGTTTAAGAAAAGTTTTTCAACAGAATCGGTGGAATGAATACACCTCTGATCACACACAAACAAAGTTCACTTTCATAGCAGCCACATACAAACAGCATGATCACTTTTCTAGTTACTTCCTTCTCGCATCTACGTACTCCTCCTCTCACCTTTTCCCTTGCTTGTGGACTTCAGTGCACAACACTTTAGCTGTCTGTGACCAGGCAAAAAAACTTTCCAAGCCAAACCTTCATATCATAACCACTACACACAGCCTACATAGTTGTCACCATATTAGCTAACACCAGTCAACATAGCTAATAGAACTAATGCATTAGTAAACCTGCTACAATCATGCAGTACAGTGTACAGTTAGCAAGCAGTTTAGCAGTTACACCAGCAGGCCCAGGTGGCAATAAATTAATAAAACCAAAAACTTACCTTAACTTGGAAAAGTTTCAGTGTTGGATAGCCATGTCCAGCTAGGTAACATAGCATCCTTCGCTGTTTGACCCGGGTGTTTGAGTAGGCTAAACTAGCTAGCAGCATTCACTAGTTAAGTGAAAGTTAAAAAAAAATACAACTAAATATCTCTCTCTTTCTCTCTCTCTCTCTTCCTTCTTTTTCATTTTTAAATAAATGCATTTGTTCAAAACTGTTCAACTGTTGTCTTTCTTTCTCTGAGTCAACAACTCAACACATTTTATGCACTGCAGTGCTAACTAGCTGTAGCGTATGCTTTCAGCTCTAGATTCATTCTCTGATCATTTGATTGGGTGGACAACATGTCAGTTCATGCTGCAAGAGCTCTGATAGGTTGGAGGACGTCCTCCAGAAGTTGTCGAAATTACTGTGTAAGTTTATGGAAGGGGGTGAGAACCATGAGTCTCCTAGGTTTTATGTTGAAGACAATGTACTCAGAGGAGGACGGAAACTAGCTGTCCTCTGGCTACACCATGGTGCTACCCTACAGAGTGCTGTTAAAGCTACTGTAGACCTTACTTGTAAAACACTGTGTTTTAATCAATTATTTGGTGACGTGAATATATTTACTATAGTTTTATCTAAAAATTATAACTTTTTAAAAGTTTCACTATTTGTATTTTTACAAAATTCACTGAGGACGATGGTCCTCCCCTTCCTCTGTGTGTGTGTGTGTGTGTGTGTGTGTGTGTGTGTGTGTGTGTGTGTGTGTGTGTGTGTGTGTGTGTGTGTGTGTGTGTGTGTGTGTGTGTGTGTGTGTGTGTGTGTGTGTGTGTGTGTGTGTGTGTGTGTGTGTGTGTGTGTAAGAGAGAGAGAGACAGAAAGAGAGAGAGAGAGAGAGAGAGAGAGAGAGAGAGAGAGACAGAAAGAGAGAGAGAGAGAGAGAGAGAGAGAGAGAGAGAGAGAGAGAGAGAGAGAGAGAGAGAGAGAGAGAGAGAGACAGACAGACAGACAGACAAATTTATGGAAATATTAAATATCCTCTGTATAATGGAGTGGTCAGTCTCTCTTTTAATAAATTTTACTGACAGAGATAATGGGAGGAGAAAATAAAGTTGTTATGATCGTCAGATATGACTGTACAGACACGGGGGAGCATGGATCAAGTTACCCCGTGCTTGATTACAATAACCCCCCAAGAGGAGGAGGATGGAAGACCAGATATAGGATGAGGAAAAGGAAAACCAGAGGTTGAAAAGAGGCAGTGAAAGACAATAAGGAGGTACTGTAGGAATGAGAGTAGATGTGTAGAAGGGCGGGAGGATGAGGGGCAGCATGTAATTCCATATGGAAAACAAGATCAAGGCATGGGAGCATTGCAATTGGGGTTTGAACAAACTCTAATTATAATCAATTAATCATAATTTTACTTAGAAACATTTATTAATTGGAATCAAAACAAATGAGTTGATTGTTGTTTGAGTAACAATCATCACAAATATGTTGAGAAATGTACTGAATATGTTAGTTTAAAGACGACTGTTCTTTTTTCCTATAGGCGCTGTCTCTTTAAATTTACCCATGATCCTTTTAGAATTTTTGCTCTGGATTTAGGAAGTACTTTTAGTATTACAACTCTTACAATATTCTTTGTCAGTAAGTCTTTGCAATAAATGCTCAATGTTGGAAAAGGGGATCCTATGACCCTAAAAATTCTACTTCGATAGTTATATACCGTTAGTTAAACCTGTGTTACTTCTTCAACCTTTATAAAGATTCTAGTCGCAAGTTAACATACGGGCATTCAGAAGGCTTGTTGACTAGGCTACTAGCTGAGAACGAAGTTTCTCCATTCTCGCCTAGGGGAAAGTCCCCGGACACATGGCAGAAAGTGCCCTGCGTTCGATCGCAGATACTCTGCGTTGCCATTGGTGGCTAAGATGTTCCATGGAACGGAGCTTGGTATTCACGAGTCGCCTTTGTCAGTGCGATAGACATGCAAGTAATACTAACGCATGAACAGAACGGGGCTCATTCTCTGAATGCATTTTTTTCTAAATGTACCATTGGTGAAAACGCACTATGGTACATTTGGAAAAAATTGCATTCTGAGAATGAGCCCCGTTCTGTTCATGCGTTAGCATTACTTGCATATCTATCGCACTGACAAAGGAGAGCCTGGATGTAGCAAAACAGAAATGACCAGCAAGCAAGCACAAGCATAACCACATTATCTATGTGAATGCATATGTTAGAATGCCATCTAGTGGAGATAATTAAAACACACACAGCTTGTATATGGTGATGACTCAGGACTCAGGGACAGCCAGGGTTTCAATGTCATATTCAATCATCACACGTATCCATATATTATTAGGGCTTAAAATGTTTGGTTACCTCCATATTATTTTCCCTTGTAGTCATTGGTTAGGTCTAAAAAAGCTGGTCAAAGAGTAAGAAGCAAGGATTGTACCCCAAGGGAAATGGACAGTGTTTTTTTAAAGCTTTATACTCCATCAAATAAATGTTGATCCACTCTTTTTGACCCATTCTATTTCCCCCCATTAATTTTTCAGCAAGGGAGAGAGAACAAAGACATTGGATTTCCCTATCATGGCCACTAGATGGAGTGCGCCGGAGCTTTTGCATCCTTTGTCCGTGTGTCACGCTCGCATCAAAGTACATAGCCGCACACACACACACACACACACACACACACACACACACACACACACACACACACACACACACACACACACACACACACACCCCCCCCAAATCTGACAATGACCTAGTTCCACCCTCTCTGAGCTGAGCTCTCTATCGCTCCCATCATTCATCATAAGTGGGCGTAGGCTAGGTAGCAGCATCACTATCACCACATCAAGCACCACACTAGGTCTGCTGCCTCCTCTCCTGCACTACAGTAGTACACTGGCGAGAGGGAGAGAAAGGGGATGAGAGGTAGAGGGAGAGAGCGAGAGAGAGACAGAGTGTATGAGAGAGAGAGCGTGTGAGAGTAAAAGAAGGAGGTAGACATTGGAGGAGAGAGAAAGAGAGAGGTGTGAGAAAGATAAAGATAGATAGATAGAGAGAGAGAGAGAGAGAGAGAGAGAGTTGAGGGGAAGCGTAGGGAGGAGGAAGAGAGCAAAAAGAAAGGAAGGAAAAGGAGAGAAAGGGGCTAAAGGAAGACAGGATGGCAGAGCCAGAGCTGAAATCACAGAGTAGCCTGGAGAGCTTGAAGAAGGCAGCCGAGGGCCAGGAGAAGATGGAGGGTAGGTACACCGCTACATAACACACACACACACACACACACACACACACACACACACACACACACACACACACACACACACACACACACACACACACACACACACACACACACACACACACACACACACACACACACACACACACACACACACACACACACACACACACACACACACACACACACACACACACACACACACACACACACACACGCACACTGTAGCCTAGCCTAGACACCACATGGTGTAGGGTTGCATCAGTCGCTCATAGGCTGCTGCATGATCTGGTGCAGCAATGTATGCATGTATTTATGGATATATATATATGTATTTGGTCATGCACAGCTATCAGGCTGTTACTCAGTGAGGTGGTATGGGGGTCAGCTAGGGTTTTCTAATGTAATGTGATTTGTTGCAGGGATATGTTATGACCCCCCCCATGCTGCTTGCATCCTCTTACTTTCCCTTTATGGCATAGCCTTCAGTCTATTTACAATTTCCATGTAAAATCCATGTGCTACTCAACTCCTGAACTATCAGTGTGCCAACAATCCCTTCTCGTGTACTCTCCTCTGTACTACCTTCTTCCCCACCCTCTCCCCCTTCCTCCCCCACCCCGTTCCTCCTCCTGCAGCTGAGGCGGTTCCGGACAACCCAGACAAGCCTCCTTCGCCGGACAAGTCTCCATCCAAGCCTCCGTCCCAATCCACCATTAACGACACCGGCACCGTGGCAGCCACCACCCCTACTGCCGATGCCTCCTCCCCAGCCAAGGCAGCGGGCGGCAAGATCGAGCTGAAGCGCAGCATCACGCTCTTCAACGGCGTGGGCATGATCATCGGCACCATCATCGGCTCGGGCATCTTCATCACGCCCACAGGGGTGGTAAAGGAGGCTGGCTCGGCCGGTCTGTCGCTGGTGGTGTGGGCCGTGTGCGGTGTGGTGTCCACCATGGGCGCCCTGTGCTACGCCGAGCTGGGCACCACCATCACCAAGTCGGGTGGAGACTACACCTACATCCTGGAGGTACATGTGTGTGGGGTTGGGGGGCTGTGTATGTGCGTGTGCGTGTGCGTGTGTGTGTGTCTGTGATGTGTAATACTGCATTTGGAGAGGTTGAGATATGAGCAGAAGCCAAATCTCTGTTGTTCACAAATGGATTAATAAAGTTGAACTGTATTGTATTGTAGGTGTACGGCGAGCTGGCTGCCTTCCTCAAGCTGTGGGTGGAGATGCTGATCATCAGGCCATCCTCCCAGTACGTGGTGTCGCTGGTGTTCGCCACCTACCTGCTCAAGCCCCTCTACCCAAACTGCAGTGTGCCCGACAGTGCCGCCAAGCTCATCGCTTGCCTCTGCCTCAGTGAGTATAACCAGCATTGCCACCAGAATCGGGTGGCCTGTACATTGCAGAGATAATACTTTTTTATATATAGTGAACTATATTCAAATACTGCCACAAACTGTAACACACATTGACCAATCAGGTCTTTCTCAGCCAGCTGCTTGAGTAGATATTTGATACAGCTACATCTGTATGTAGCTACATCTGCTACAGTACTATTGCTGCAATACACAGGCCTCCTTTTTGTCTAATTTTGGACTCTCCCTCCCTTTAAGGGACCTTTTTTCCCCCACTGATCTTCTCTCACTTTTATTTATTTTCTAAAATAACAAATGACATGAAAAAAAACCAACAACAAAAAACATGCAATTTAGCTTTATGAGGTGCAGTGATGTTCTCCTTGCGCTTCCCTCTCTCAGCATCATTGACCTTTGTGAACTGCATCAGCGTGCGGGCTGCCACCAAGGTCCAGGACTTGTTCACTGCGTCAAAGCTCCTGGCCCTGATCATAATCATCATTTTCGGTTTCATTCAGATCAGTACAGGTAAGGAAACACCCAGTTCACACATGTACTGGTGTATGTGTGGGTACGTTTGACATGCGTTTGACACACACTCTCCTCCTGTCTATAGGTTAGTGCTTGTTAAAGGTCTTTTGCCACGGCTTAGCTAGTTTTGTGTGATTATTAATCTGAGTTTTCACCAACAACGTCTTTATAAAATACCAAAGTGAAGCTAAAAAGGATTTTGTTATTTATATTGTAATATGTTCATAGACCTATCATAGACCTATCTGCTATAAATGTACGCTATTTGCATCCACCTCATGAATTCATAGCAAAATAGCTTTGTATGTAAAGACAACCCACCCATCCGAGAGATATAATGTCCAGCCATCTTTTTCTTCGCACTACATCTGGTCCCGCTGCCACGCCGGCTAACATGGTGCTGCATGTAGGGTTGCCATGGAAACTAGGCGGTGAGCTTGTTGTGCTGTGCTTTCTAGATTCTGAAGTCTAGAGAGGAGGACAGGGGGAAATACGAAAACACTGCCATCTGAAACTAAGAGGTGTCTGTTTTTTCAGGTTCCTCTCTCTAGCATCTTCTACCTCTTATGCAGATTATAACGTTGAAGAGAAAGACAGAGGGAAATATAATTCATTATCTTGTTAAAAATATATACAAAACAAGTTTTACAAAATCTTGATGAGATTGCCATTTTGCAGTGTTGTAACACCCTTTTCATCTTATTGTAACTGTGCCTGTGATGTAGGATGACCGCGAATATCCACAACTCATAAGAGTCTCATTGTTTGCCTCTACAGATGATGTTAATATATTCCAACATGGACAATAAGGACCAAATGCTTCATTGGTATGCGCCCTACTGCTTGTTCAGGGACGAGAGAGAGAGAGAGAGAGAGAGAGAGAGAGAGAGAGAGAGAGAAACATATGTACAGTATGCAAAGCAGATTCTCTGAGTTGACATAACACATGGATCATGCAATGCTCCAAATCTATTCCCAAGTAGTGGAAGCCATGCCATTTACACCTGAAATGAAGCGGTAGACAAGACAGTGGAGTAGAAAACAACCTTTTTCTTTTTCACTCAATAAAGTCAATCCTGACAGCATCTTCCCTCTCTGATGTAGGCCTCTATAGTAGGCTTAACACTGGACTGGACATTGTGTGAATAATTGAGTTCTATAGATGTTTCTTATCATCGAAAAGGTCTCCCTCCTCATATTGAAATGTCAACTGCCAAACATTGTGTTCTCAGTGCATCAATGGCAGACGGACTAACCCAGGGTTAGGTGTTTGGAGGGTGCAGCCTGTGTCAAAGAAAATATATTTTCTTTCATTTATTTCTCAAAATGTCATGTCTTTCAGTCAAACGTAGTCACACATACAGTCTTAGGAAAAAAAGATGCTATCTGAAACCGAAAAGGGTTCTTCAGCTGTACCCATAGGATAACTATTTGAAGAACCCTTTTTGGTTCCATGTAGAACCCTTTTGGTTCCAGGAAGAACCCTTTTGGGTTCCATGTAGAACCCTTTTCACAGAGGGTTCTACCTGGAACTCAAAAGGGACAACCGAAGAACCGTTTTGGAACCCTTTTTCTTTGTGTGTGTGTGGACATGTGTGTGTGTGTGTGTGTGTGTGTGTGTGTGTGTGTGTGTGTGTGTGTGTGTGTGTGTGTGTGTGTGTGTGTGTGTGTGTGTGTGTATCTACCATATTCCATGCAACAAACATTCATGCATGTGATATACTGTAGTGTTGATATTCTCAGTTCGTTGGAGTCAGTCCCTTTTGCCAAGCAGTGATATCAATGCTGCTCTCTTGTCTGTGTCTAAACAGGTGATGTGCCATACCTGACACCAGAACTGGCATTTGAAGGCAGCAAATGGGGAGTTGACAACATTGTGTTGGCTCTATACAGTGGACTCTTTGCTTTTGGTGGCTGGTAAGGCCTTTGCAACACAACTTAGGGCATGTTTACACCCAAGTCATATTAGGTTACAACATAGTAAAATGTTTCAAAATGTTATGCAATGGAAAGCGTAAACAAGCGCTTCTTATTGGGCAATTTTAAATAGTGTGCTTCCGTTTTCTTCTGTTTTGTGCCCAGTGAATACGACCCTGGTTTTGTCATCTGACTTTCATCAACCAATCAAGATTATCTGATCATAGGATGCTTCTTATATTCTATGAATGTATTTCCAGTTTTGTAGACTATAGAAGGTTGATGTTATGCTACTAATCTGATTTAGTAATCTAATCTATTATTATTCTTTTTTATACAATGTTCTTGTACTATATAACGCATCATGTTCTGTTTCCTCTCCTTTAGGAATTACCTGAATTACGTGACAGAGGAAATGATCAATCCAGAGAGGTGACTTCCCACTGGGCACAGACGTCGATTCTCAATGTCTATTCCACGTTGGTTCAATGTAATTTCATTGAAATGACGTGGAAACAACGTTGATTCAACCAGTGTGTGCTCAGTGGGTTATGTGTTGTGAAGTTTTTATTGAGGATTGTACAGAGTTACCACAACTACCCTGTAAATATGTCTATCACTATGTGTATGATTGTTCTCTAACATTTTGATTGTGCTTAATTGCCCTTGATTGACTGCGTGGAGGTGTTTTTCAATGTGATAATGACAGATCGTGACATTTCAGATAGCAAGAAATTCACAGTACTAGTAGTAGTACTAGTATCACATTCATACAATGTAACAACAGAATAATCACGTTGAATACAGTCATGAAATTGCATGAAATGAAATGAAATACAGTTGGCTCAAATAACCTCAAATTGGATTGGCTGACACATTATGAGTGCTCCTCCATGACATCATCTGTCATTGATCACCTTTGACCTTGATTCCAGAAACCTGCCACTGTCCATCATTATCTCCATGCCCATTGTGACTGTGGTGTACGTACTGACCAATCTGGCCTACTTCACCACTATCCCCCCGAGTGTGATGGTCGAGTCCGAGGCAGTAGCTGTGGTAAGGATGGCTTTATTAAAAGATCATGTTTTGGGAGCTGGAAAACAGTGCGCTGATATTCCCTTTTTCATTCATAATGTACCTATCATTTATTTTGCTAACAAAAAGGCAACAGGGGACATTATAATAATAGCAAAGATGAAGAGATTGAATGTGAACTGGAGTATTGAATGGTAGCGCTTTCCCATTGCAGATCTTTGGGGAGTATCATCTTGGTGTGATGTCCTGGCTCATCCCTGTCTTTGTGGGGCTGTCCTGCTTCGGAGCGGTCAACGGAAGCCTGTTCACCTCGGCACGGTCTGTATCTGTTCTACACACAGATAACTCTGCAACGAGTGTGTGTAGATCTGTGTGTGGTTGTGTGTGTTTAATCCAGTCATTTGATACTTTAATTAAAGCCCGGAGATTGTATCAAAATGCTCAATTATGAGGGTTTGCCTGTCTGTCTCATAGGCTGTTTTATGCTGGCGCTCGAGAGGGTCAGCTTCCTGCTGCACTGGGATTGGTCCACACTGACCTCTTCACTCCAGTGCCCTCCCTCATTTTCACGGTGAGTACTGCCATTGGTCCCTAAATTGGTTTAACATGTAAATTGGTTTCAAATTTTGAGATCCAATTTGAGAACTAACAATTGGGCAAGGCTAAAATCATAGTCATCAACTCAAATCAATCTGGCATAGATTATTAGTTGGTAAATACAGTACATCCCAAAATTTGACATAGCAACTGAATAGCAGTTATTTCCATCGCAATACATTTTTTATTATTTAAAAAAAAAGTGTAATGGTAATGTTTTACAGAAAAAAATGCTAATTTATAGTCAACGTACATATACAATGCAAGAATGCAATTATCTATCCCAAAATGTGACTACAGATTAGGTTTAATACATGAGCCAAATGTCTCCCTGCAGTGTTTCCTGTCCATGCTGTATGCCTTGTCCAAGGACATCTTCTCGGTCATCAACCTGTTCAGCTTCTTCACCTGGCTGTGTGTGGGCATGGCAATCGCCGGCTTGCTGTGGCTCCGCTGGACCAAGCCAGAGCTCAGGAGACCCATCAAGGTACCATTACTGTAATAAGACCTGTTTTAATATTCTTCAAATGCATCCTTCCTTTATCCATTCCTTAAATAAATTACTGATCTGACATGGCTGGATTGGTGTACACCAGATGTCCTATGCATTGCTTTCAGCAGTTACTGTATGTCATGTCAGATCAGTGATTACTTTAAGGAAGTGAGGAAGGATGGATTCATTTTAAGATGATAAAACAGGGCCTACTTAAAGATGCACTATGCAGAAATTGCTCTGCCATTTCCTGGTTGGTAAAATTCTAATAGTTTGCTTAATTTTAATTTATGTGACAAGAGAATAATTGCAGCGTCTAAACTGCTGTGAAATATATTTTCCATAACTAAAAACATTGTATTTTCAGCAGTTGAAGCTGGTGTACAAAACCCGAAAGTAAAAGACGCAAAAACAAAACTTAAGAATGGGAAGCATAGAAATAGCCCACATAGAACAAATCCACTGCTTCTTAGACTTGCTTTCAATGAGAATGACATATCTATAACTCACATTTCTATGTGAATTTAGTTGGGTCACCTAAAGCATAACAATTAAAATGAGTGACCGGAAAAAGTCAAAAATAATGTTTTCCATGCAATCCGAGATAGCACGATCGAAGTGATATGAAGCCGAGTTTCTTTTAGTTCCATCCTGTAACCGTTGGGTTTGTGTACATTAATCAAATTTTCCCTGGCAGATTTGGTTGGTGGTCCCTGTGGTGTTTGTGCTGGGCTGTGTCTTTATGATCGTGGTGTCATTCTGGGCAGCTCCCTTTGAGTGCCTGATAGGCAGCGGGATTATCCTCACCGGTATCCCCGCCTATCTCCTGGGGTACAAGTGGAAGAAGCCCCACGTTGTAAAGAAGATCCTAGGTGAGCTGGTCATGTGATTTCTCTGATATCTGTTACTAGCTTAGTTCAAACGTGGGTAGCACAACTGATGTACAGTATGTGGAGGCAAACTCATAAATCACAAGCTCATGTATCACAACTGATGTGTCAAATGGGTCATTATACATCAATTGCTTGAGTGTGAACTAGGCCTATATGTAATGGGTTGTCAAGGCTGGAGATACATTTGTGACTGGTTATTTGATATTACCATTAGCAGCCATTTCTGTTTTTGCACTTCGCAAACTGTTTTGTATCTAAGGTTAACATCCAGTTAAATCGGATTATTTCTTTTTACTCAGATAAAAACATTCCATCGTTTCCCCGAAATTAAATAAAACAAAAAGTAAAAAGGTTTAAAGGAAGAAAAAACATATATAATACATTGAATTTTAAATCGTTACACATGTGCTTCTAAAAATGGTGCAAACTTTCCATTCGTGCAAATGAAATGTATCCTTCGGAGTGTTAAAGACAACTAAAAAAGAAATCGTGGCTGTTTTCTTTCCTCAGAGATCTTTACTCTGTTCTGCCAGAAGATTTTTATGTCTGTTCCAGAAGAGCGGGAAGAGAAGGAATCAGCCGAAGTAGCTGAAGAAGTCGAAACAACAAAGGACGACTGAGTCAATCTTTTAGTTGGAACATTACGTGTTTACACTCATTATTGCTTTTGTGATAAAGTTCCATGACTCTTGGTAAAGTAGGGTTTATACATATAGGGTTTATATGTATGCTTCGGTGTACATATTTTGTATTTTACATGCATTTTCATACTATATCATCCCTGTGTACTCTCTCCAGCAATTCAATTACAGTTATTCCACTTTCCAGTTGTATAGAGTACTTCAAACATCCTCACATTTTACCTTACCTAACCTTTTGTATTTTATTTTTACCTATTTTGTTCTTCAGTATTCAATTGACCTGAATTAAGCTAACAAAAGAGGAGTCAGGGAACAGACAAAATAGTCATATTTTCATCAAGTTTTGGTATGTTCCTCAGACAATCATCCAAATCTAGATAACTACACTACGGTCCAAAGTTTTACAACACCTACTCATTCAAGGGTTTTTCTTTGTTTTTACTATTTTCTACATTGTAGAAAAGTAGTGAAGACATCAAAACTACACATATGTAATCCCATAGTAACCAAAAAAGTGTTAAACAAGTCAAAATATATTTTATATTTGAGATTCTTCAAATAGCCACCCTTTGCAATGATGACAGCTTTGCACACGCTTGGCATTCTCTCAACCAGCTTCACCAGGAATGCTTTCCCAACAGTCTTGAAGGAGTTCCCACATATTCTGAGCACTTGTTGGCTGCTTTTCCTTCACTCTGCGGTCCGACTCATCCCAAACCATCTCAATTTGGCCCTTAAACAGCCTGGGGGTGTGTTCGGTCATTATCCTGTTGAAAAACAAATGATAGTCCCACTAAGCACAAACCAGATGGGATGGCGTATCGTTGCAGAATGCTGTGGTAGCCATGCTGGTTAAGTGTGAATTCTAAATAAATCACAGTGTCACCAGCAAAGCACCCCCACAGCATAACACCTCCTCCTCCATGCTTTCTGGTGGGAAATACACATGCAGAGATCATCAGTTCACCCACACCGCGTCTCAGAAAGACACCACGGTTGGAACCAAAAATCTCCCATTTGTACTCCAGACCAAAGGGCAAATTTCCACCGGTTTAATGTCCATTGCTCGTGTTTCTTGGCCAAAGCAACTATCTTATTATTATTGGTGTCCTTTAGTTGTGGTTTCTTTGCAGCAATTTGATCATGAAGGCCTGATTCACACAGTCTCCTTTGAACAGTTGATGTTGAGATGTGTCTGTTACTTGAACTCTGTGAAGCATTAATTTGGCCTGCAATTTCTGAGGCTGGTAACTCTAATGAACTTATCCTCTGCAGCAGAGATAACTCTGAGTCTTCCTTTCCTGTGACGGTCCTTTAGGGGGGCCAGTTTCATTATAGCGCTTGATGGTTTTTGCGACTGCACTTGAAGAAACTTTCAAAGTTCTTGAAATTTTCCAGATTGACTGACCTTCATGTCTTAAAGTAATGATGGACTGTCGTTTCTCTTTGCTTATTTGAGCTGTTATTGCCATAATATGGACTTGGTCTTTTACCAATAGGGCCATCTTCTGTATACCACCCCTACCTTGTCACAACACAACTGACTGGCTCAAATGCATTAAGAAGGAAAGAAATTCCACAAATTAACTTCTAAGAAGGCACACCTGTTAATTCAAATGCATTCCATGTGACTACCTCATGAAGCTGGTTGTGAGAATGCCAAGAGTGTGCAAAGTTGTCATCAAGGCAATGGGTGGCTGTTTGAAGAATCTAAAAAATAATATGTATTTTGATTTGTTTAACACTTTTTTGTTTACTACATGATTCATATGTGTTATTTCATAGTTTTGATGTCTTGACTATTATTCTACAATGTAGAAAATAGTAAAAAATTAAGAATAACCCTTGAATGAGTATGTGCTCTAAAACTTTTGACCAGTAGTGCACATATTTAACTTTTGATTTATATAATATAACCCACTATAACTGAAGGTATGTTTTTAACTCAGTGTATTTGAATGAACAATCTAGTGCTCACTTAATGTGATTGAACAATGGCCATCCATCTATGAGAAACACATCAATTGATTCAGGTAACTCATACAGCACATTCTGTCCCTTGATTTTGGAGTTTAATGTCCTTTATGTAATGTTAACATTGTATATTTGTAACCAGTTTTAAATTCGATGTTTGGAACACATAGTAATTTCCCATACTCAAATTCACATTGAAACATTTTCAAATTGATTCGACAGAGCACTATTTGAAGCACATTTGTGGATTTCTACCGTGTTGTATTCTGATGTGTTGCCTTAAGATTATTGTTACACAGGTCAGTTGCTTGTATTGATACTCAATGCCCTGTTACCTCTCAGTTCCTATGTCAAACCATGCTTTCATGATATTTTGTTGTAAACATTGTTTTATGTTATTCGATACAAGCAGTTGTGAATATGGCATCAAGCTACTCAACCAATGTTCTGTGTCTCAACTTTCCACCATACATTTTTAACCATTGTATTCGGTGAAGACATTTGTATCAATGTTTTGTATTGTTTGTACTCATCAGATACCATGCCAGATGTCTGATGTCGACATTCAGCACACATGACTATTTCGCTACTGATGTATATCTTTGTCATGTCAGACCAGAATTAATGTTGTGAGCATCGTAAGTGGATAATGGAGGGTCTTTTCTCTTTTGAAGGAGCGATTACTGTAAGCGCAGATCTAAGACCAGCTGTCCCAACCACAGTCCAAACCTTGTCTCACCCCAAGCCAGACCAGTTCAAGCCAAAAGACAAAAAAAAAATACCTAAATGAAATTCTTCAGCACAGAATATTTGCACAAACATGTACATGTTACTGAATTATGGACACGATGAAGTATAGAATGTTAACTGCTCCTATTATTATAAAATATAATTTCCCCCCATTTGATTATTGAGTGGCTTGGAAAGTAGGCGCAATAGGTCAAGAGCACAACAAGTCACTGGAGTTAGAGAAAGTACAAACTGTGAAGAAGCTCGACAGGCACAGAAGGAATAGAGTTTACAGAGAGAGTAAATAAGGAAGTATAAGGAATAGGGAAGTTTAAATAGATTACTCATATATCTGTGTCTTGTAAGAGTATATTCATGATTGGCAGCATGAGGGAGAAACTCTTGGGGCAACTTCCAAAATTTTGTGGCCCAAAATGTATCGAACAACACAGTTCAGGTGTGTACAAAGTCGTGCGTATTATGTACTATAAAGGTTTTAATTGTATTTAATGTTATGGTAAAATACTTATTTGAATTGGAAGAAACAATTGTATCGCTGTCAGCTATTGTAACTTAAATGTCAGTGACCATAGCGGGTACATCTACCATTAAACTATTTTTGTTCAAATGGTCTGTGTCTTTGAGGTGAAATTAAGAAACACTTTTTTGTTCACACATTTCATATTTTATTCACTGGCATACCACACACCCCGCAGGGGAACCCAGAAGCCCCGTGACAAAATGTGTGTAGAATAGCAAGAAATTAGCTCAGCGACTCTTGAACATCCGGACAATCCTTGTCAAGCAGTAAAACTACATTTTTATACATAATAAAAAATGTTTTTGTTGCATTATTTGAGCATAACATTTACGTTTAGGGGCATTTTATAAGGAAAACATTAGTTTTGGTGTAACGATCGTCGTAGGTGGAATTAGACCAAGGTGCAGCGTGATACGTGTTCATGCTTCTTTATTAAAAACCGAACACCAAACAAAAGAACAACAAACGTAACGTCTTGAAGGCTCACCAGAGCTAACAAAAACAACATCCCACAACCTAAGTGGGCAAAACAGGCTGCGTAAGTATGATTCCCAATCAGAGACAACGATAGACAGCTGTCCCTGATTGAGAACCATACCCGGCCAAAACATAGAAAACCAAAACATAGAAATAAAGAACATAGAATGCCCACCCAAATCACACCCTGACCAAACCAAAAAGAGACATCTCTCTAAGGTCAGGGCGTGACATTTGGGAATTTTCCAAATACTTTCAATATTATTAAGTTCCATGTCAGCTCTTTGCCTGGAAATGCCCTTGTCTGGAGCAAAGCATCCAAATTTTAAACGTTCCAAAAAAGTGTTTAAAATTCTAAAAACAGGCAATAATGGATATAAACTGAAAAATGATCTTATAGTTTCTGTGACTTTAAAGAATATTTCTCTTAAATCTGTGATTCCTAAAAGATGTGTCTGGAGATTTTGTCAACTCAATTGATTAATCAAGAAAGAGCAGGGTCAGCTATACCATAAGGACGCCTTATTCATGTCCTCATTACATGTACTGTAGTTCAACCAGATCACTAATGGTCTGTAAAGTTTTCTACTTTTAATAGATTTAAACAAACAATATCGGAATCACCATGGTCACAACCATAAACTGTCAATTCCTTCTGCTTGATACATGATGATAGAATAGGAATTTTTGTTCAAATATGTTTAATTAGGTTTTAGAGTCATAAAGCAACTGAGGGAGAAAAAAAAGATTGATACTGTGCATACCACTTGAATGAAGAAGAAAAATGATAATTTGTCAACTCCGTGAAACGGAATTCCGTTAGATTTTTGTCTAACGTCAACTCCATCTGAGTGCCAAAACATCTGATAGAATGGTTATGGTTTTATTGGGGATTTTTAAGTGACAAATGTTCCATATTTTACAAATGTTTGTATTAAACTTTGATTTTTAGATGCGTCTGTTGGGTATCTGTTATCAACTCCGTCACTGATGGCTAACCCCCTTAAGATACATTTTTTGTCAATATTCTGAAACAACATTTTAATCACTGATCTGAAACATATAGTATGCTTAAACATGTGAAGTTTGTGCTGTGCTAGAGCTAAGGGATAATGTTAGCTTTAGGTTCTAAATCTAGAAAAACATGACAAAAGGCTAAATACATTTGCCCTGGAACATTTAATGGTGCTATAAAACAAGACAAAACAAAATTAGTTTAAGATTTGTATTACATACAGTATTTGAATAATCTAAGGCCTTTTAACACTTGTTGGATGATAATTGTACAAATTAAATGCCTTTTATGGTGTCTGACGGTGTAACGCTCGTCATTTGAATGAGGAGACCAAGGTGCAGCGTGGTAGGCGAACATCTTACTTTTATGAAAATGAAGACCGAAAAACAACAAAATACAAAAGGAACGTAAAGTTCTACAGCTATAGCAGACTATACAAAATCAAGATCCCACAAACTAAGGTAGAAAAAGGCTAACCATGTAGGATCCCCAATCAGAGACAACGATAGACAGCTGCCTCTGATTGGGAACCATACCAGGCCAACATAGAAAATACAACATAGATTGCACACCCTAGTCACACCCTGACCTAACCAAATAGAGAATAAAAAGTCTCTCTAAGGTCAGGGCGTGACAGACGGAGTTGACATAAATCCAGCTAGTTTTCATGTTATGTTTTTTTTTTAAATAAAAAATGTAATTAGGAGCTTGTTCCTTTACATGGTGTGATAGCTAAAACTTAGTTTTTTCAAAATGGATATCGAAAATTTTGCTAATATTAAGACAAATATTTGTGGGAAAAAAAGTTGAGATAGTCCCATCTTTCAAGAATCCCTGACCTCTAAAACAACATTTTCTCTCAGCCTCATGGCAAAATGTGCTTTGCTCGAACCTTGAGGGGGCCCAGCAAAACTGCGCTACGCCACTGATTTGATTGTATTTTCATTCTAATTTTCATGCCCATTTGGGGAGTGATGCTGGAAATAAGCACAAGCTAAAGCATGATGGTGAAATGCATCAGCCTCTTGATAATACAACGTGTCAACATCTTCATTGCATCTGTTTACTTGAAATAAATAAGGATTTGTATTATTATGCACAACTTCCAGGGGAAACAAACTGCTAGAACTCAGTAGCCACTGGATGCATACAGACAACAACCCATTATCTGAGCATAAGGGAACCCACCAAATCATGAAAAAGCATGGCTCAACTAGGTAACAACAAGATAACATCTCCAAAGAAGAATATTGGCTATATGAGGGTCTCAGAATACAACCATGATACCTAGTACTCCATGCAATATGCTCTGTTTTGTCTTTGTCTCTGTGATAATTTATTTCCAAAGCTAGTATCAAAGGCATGGTGCAATGAACTCTGTGTTCATTGATTCCCAAACGGTGATAAGATTGAGGCCTGTTCTGGGTGAGGAGTTCATATCCGCCAGGGAAGGAAATTAGGATGCTGCCTCTGTGATTGGGAGCTAGTCGCGGATCTACTGAAGATCATATTAAAAGATGGAAGATTGTCTCAGTTCATAGAGTTGGATAGTGGGTGCACTTGCCACAAAGCCTATTTTAGCATGGCCTGCACCATTTAGGACTTTCACCATTTTGAAGTAGTCAACTGGGTCAAATGTTATTTGTCACATGCTTTGTAAACAACAAGTGTAGACTAACAGTGAAATGCTTACTTACGGGCCCTTCCCTATAATGCAGAGAGAAACATATAATAATAATAATAATATTAATACTACTACTAATAATAATAACATAAGGAATAAATACACAATGAGTAACTTGGTACCCCGTGTATTTAGCCAAGTCGATGTGCAGGGGTACGAGGTAATTGAGGTAGATACAGTATGTACATATACAGTAGGTAGGGGTAAAGTAAGTAGGCAACAGGATAGATAATACACAATAGCAGCAGCATATGTGATGAGTCAAAAGAGTTAGCGCAAAGAGGGTCAATATAGATAGTCCGGGTAGCTATTTGGTTAACTATTTAGTAAGACTTCCTATGGGTTAAAGCTGGAATCTGCATAAGGTGAAACAGTGCCACCTTTTCTCCCAGAACCGCTGTTATTGTTTTAGCTTTGTTAATGAAACAGAGGAGAGGAATGTCCAGCATTGTGGTAAAAAGAGTGCATTCAGAAAGTATTCAGACCCCTTGACTTTTTCCACATTTTGTTACTTTACTTATTCTAAAATGGATTACATTGTTTTCCTCATCAATCTACACACAATACCCCATAATGACAAAGAAAGAACTGGATTTTACACATTTTTGCAAATTTATAAAAAATTTAAAACAGAAATACCTTATTTACATAAGTATTCAGACCCTTTGCTATGAGACTCGAATTTGAGCTCAGGTGCATCCTGTTTCCATTGATCATCCTTGAGATGTTTCTACAACTTGATTGGAGTCCACCTGTGGTAAATTCAATTGATTTGACATAATTTGGGAAGGCACACCTGTCTATATAAGGTTCCATAGTTGACAGTGCATGTCAGAGCCAAAACCAATCCATGAGGTGGAAGGAATTGTCCTTAGAGCTCAGAGACAGGATTGTGTAGAGGCACAGATCTGGGGAAGGGTACCAAAACATTTATGCAGCATCGAAGGTCCCCAAGAACATAATGGCCTCCATCATTCTTAAATAGAAGAAGTCTGGAACCACCAAGACTCATCCTAGAACTGGCCGCCCGGTCAAACTGAGCAATCGGGGGAGAATGGCCTTGGTCAGGGAGGTGGCCAAAAACCCGATGGTCACTGACATAGCTCCAGACTTCCTCTGTGGAGATGGGAGATTCTTCCAGAAGGACAACCATCTCTGCACCACTCCACCAATCATAAAAAAATATTCTGCTATTCTATCACTCATGCAATAACATACAAGGGGAAAAAATCAGTGTTTGTGTTTTGAAGTAACTTATTTATCCTTGTAATATCCCAAACGAGCATGACAGTTTCACCAAGTACAGATTCCAGCACTAAAGGGGGGCTGAACTAAAATAACAACTTCTCTAGTTGAAAACAGGCTGTGTGACATCAACAGTAGTCTTAAACATACATTTTTGTCCCAAAATGGGCATAAAAGTGTCAGTAGAACTTTAGTCATAATGTCAGTACTTTCCAAAACAGAGTTTTGTGAGATCTAAGGAACAGGGGACGTCATCGTTTTCCTTGGGTTGGGTTTAGATTTCAACCCTGCCCACATGCCCACTATGGGACTGCCACCTGGCACGGCTGGACGTTATGCTCATAGCCGCGGGACCAAGGGATGCTGAGGGTGCTGCAGCACCCCCTGAAAAATCTGAATCAAATGTATTTTTTCTATATTTTTTTTCAATTTTTCAATTTTCATAATTCTTCCCAAAAGTGGTGCACTGGGCTTCTATTAGTCCTGTATTAGCGGACCAATATAGCTGTCTGTAGTGTGGGCCCCCCAAAAATGTCAGCATCGCCTTCCCGCGGCTATAGCTATGCTTGCACTGGACCAAGCCCTAATTCCTGGGACTCAAAAGAGGAAGCGGCGGCGAAAAAGAGGTAGGCGAGGCGGCCTCCTAACGAGATTACTACACCTCCATTGCCCTCTGTTCTGTTGGCGAATGTGCAGTCACTGTAGAACCATCTGGATGAACCCTGTTCGAGACTATCCTATCAATGGGACCTGAGGAACTGTAATATTTTATGTTACTCGGAGTCTTGGCTGAACAAGTGTAACGGATGTGAAATGGCTAGCTAGTTAGCGGGTATGCGCTAGTAGCATTTCAATCAGTTACGTCACTTGCTCTGAGACTTAAGTAGTGTTGCCCCTTGCTCTGCAAGAGCCGCGGCCTTTGTGGAGCGATGGGTAACGATGCTTCGTGGGCAACCGTTGTTGATGTGTGCAGTGGGTCCCTGGTTCGCGCCCATGTCGGGGCGAGGGGATGACGTAAAGTTATACTGTTACATTGGTGCCGTGACCCGGATCACTGGTTGCTGCGGAAAAGGAGGAGGTCGAAAGGGGGTGAGTGTAACGGATGTGAAATGGCTAGCTAGTTAGCGGGTACGCGCTAGTAGCATTTCAATCAGTTACGTCACTTGCTCTGAGACTTAAGTAGTGTTGCCCCTTGCTCAGCAAGGGCCGCGGCTTTTGTGGAGCGATGGGTAACGCTGCTTTGTGGGTGACTGTTGTCGATGTGTGCAGAGGGTCCCAGGTTCGCGCCCGTGTCGGGGCGAGGGGATGACGTAAAGTTATACTGTTACACAAGGACACGGATAATATATATCTAGTGGGTTTCTCCATGCATGATCTAGACTGAACATCAGGCTCGAATAAGCTTAAGGGGGAGGGGTGTCTCTTTGTTAAAAGCTGGTGGGCGATCTCTAATGTTAGTCTCGTTTTTTTACTCGCATATGTTACAATAACTTATGATAAGCTGCAGACCATACTATTTACCAAGAGAGTTTTCATCTATATTTTTTGTAGTTCTCTATTTACCACCACAAACTGATGCTGGCACTAAGCTGTATAGGGCCGTAAGCCTACAAGAAAATGCACATTCAGAGGCGGTGCGTCTCGTGTCCATTGATTTTAATGCAGGGAGACTGAAATCTGTTTTACATAATTTTTACCAGCATGTCACCTGTGCAACTAGAGGTGACAAAACTCTTAATCACCTTTACTCCAAACACAGAAACACATACAAGACTCCCCCTCACCCTCCCTTTGGCAAATCTGAACAATACTCTCTCCTCCTGACTCCTGCTTACAAGCAAAAACTCAACATGGAGGTACCAGTGACGTGCTCAATATGGAAGTGGTCCGAAGCAGATCCTCAAAGTTTTACAGCTGCATCATTGAGAGCATCTTGACTGTCTGCATCAGCACTAGGTATAGCAACCGCAAGGCGCTACAGAGGTTAGTGTGTACGGTCCAGTGCATCACTATCCTGGACCTCTATACCAGGCAGTGTCAGAGGAATGCCCTAAACAATGTCACTCCAGTCACCAAAGTCACAGACTGTTCTCTCTGCTACCGCATTTCGCTACACCCTCAATAACATCTTCTAAATATGTGTATGCGACCAATACAATTTGATTTGACTTGAGAAAAGCTTATACCCCTAAACCATAAGACTGCTAAATTGTTAGCGAAATAGCTACCCTGACTATCTGCATAGACCCCCCCCCCCCTTGCACCAACTCTTCTGACTCATCACATATGCTGCCTCTACTGCTTATTATCTATCCTGTTGCCTAGAGTATATGTCAGTGGCAGTCGGTGCAGTTAAAGATGAGGGAGGACGATCATTTTTTTATGAGCATGGCCTTATTTATATTACAGCATATTGGATGACTGTCATTCATATTCCATTCCCCCAGCTCAATGTAACATCGATAGGTTAGATAGGATACTCGAATGTTCCCTATACCCATCATGAGGTTGCAACAAACTAGCCTATGAATGAAAGTTTACAACGTAGATGCACACAGGTCAAGACAGGGACACATTCAATACTGCCTTGCACACTCTTGCTTGCATCTAGCTGATCTAGGGTGTACTCATTAGTCCAACAGTTATCATTAGTCCAACAAATTCAGGTATGTTTATCCCAGTTTCCTTCCGTTTTTGAACAGAATCGGCTGAATGAATACACCTGATTACATGTAAACACAGTTTACCTTCATAGCAGCCACATGCAAACAGCTCATTGTGTTCCTTTTTGCATCTACGCGATCTCCTCCTCTCCTTTTCCCTTCGCTTGTGGACTTCAATGCACAACACGTCAGCTGTCTGTGACCAGGAGGAAAAACATTTCCAAGCCAAACCTTCAGAAGTTTTTTTATTTCACCTTTATTTAACCAGGTAAGCTAGTTGAGAACAAGTTTTCATTTACAACTGCGACCTGGCCAAGATAAAGCAAAGCAGTGCGACACAAACAACAACACAGAGTTATACATGGAATACACAAGTGTACAGTCAATAAGCGTACAGTCAACACAATAGAAAAAAAAGAAAGTCTACATACAGTGTGTGCAAATGGCGTGAGGAGGTATGGCAATAAATAGGCCACAGTAGCGAAGTAATTACAATTTAGCAGATTAACACTGGAGTGATGGATGAGCAGATGATGATGTGCAGGTAGTGATACTGGTGTGCAAAAGAGCAGAAAAGTAAATAAAAACCGTATGGGGATGAGGTAGGTAGATTGGGTGGGCTATTTATAGATGGACTATGTACAGCTGCAGCGATTGGTTAGCTGCTCAGATAGCTGATGTTTAAAGTTAGTGAGGGAAATGTAAGTCTCCAGCTTCAGCGATTTTTGCAATTCGTTCCAGTCATTGGCAGCAGAGAACTGGAAGGAAAGGCGGCCAAAGAGGTGCTGGCTTTGGGGATGACCAGTGAGATATACCTGCTGGAGCGCGTGCTATGGGTGGGTGTTGTTATCGTGACCAGTGAGCTGAGGTAAGGTGGAGCTTTACCTAGATAACCGCTAAACACAGCCTACATCGTTGTCACCATATTAGCTAAAGTTACATCAAAGTCAACATAGCTAATAGAACTAACGCGTTAGTAAACCCGCTACAATTATACAGTACAGTGTACAGTCAGTAAGCAGTTTAGCAGTTACACCAACAGATCCCGATGCCAATAAATTAGTAAAACCAAAAGCTTACCTTGACTTGGAAGAGTTCCAATGTTGGATAGTCATAGTCAGCTAGCTAACATAGCATCCCTCTCTTTGAGCCGGGTGTTTGAGTAGGCTAAACTAGCTAGCTGCATTAGCTAGCCAAGTAAGTGAAAGTGGGACAAAATGACAAAATATTGCTAGCTCTCTCTCTCTCTTGCTTCTCGGTCATTATTTAAGAAATTATTTTGTTCAAAACTTTAACTATTGTCTTTCTCTCTCTTTGAGTCAACTACTCACCACATATTATGCACTGCAGTGCTAGTTAGCCTATGCTTATGCTTTCAGTACTAGATTCATATTCTGATCCTTTGATTGGGTGGAAAACATGTCAGTTCATGGTGCAAGAGCTCTGATAGGTTGGAGGACGTTCTCCTCTTGGAGGACGTCCTTGTCATTATTGCTGTGTAAGTCTATGGAAGGGGGTTAGAACCATGAGCCTCCTAGGTTTTGTATTGAAGTCAATGTACCCAGAGGAGGACGGAAGCTAGCTGTCCTCCGGCATACCATGGTTCTACCCTACAGAGTGCTGTTGAGGCTACTGTAGACCTTCCTTGCAAAACAGTGTGTTTTAATCAATTATTTGCTGACGTGAATATATTTAGCATAGATTTATCTTTAAAGGACCACTTTTTAAATGTTTCCCTCTTTATAAAAAATGAAATTGACTGAGGAGGACGGTCCTCCCCTTAGGAGCCTTCACTGGTATATGTATATATCTACCTAAATTACCTCCTACTCTTGTACATGGACTCAGTACTGGTACCCCATGTATATAGCCACGTTATCGTTACTCATTGTGTATTTATTCCTTGTGTTATTATCTTTCTATCATTTTTATGTTTTTCTCTCTGCATTGTTGGGAAGAGCCCGTAAGTAAGCTTATCACTGTTAGTTTACATCTGTTTTTTACAAAGCATTTGACAAATACAATTTTATTTGAACCTACCCACTTCATTACAGACAGCAGAATAAACCAATTGAGTCATTAGCATATAGTGCCTCGGGACCTATTTGATTGACATACAATCACCAATGTTATGTTGAAAGAAGGAGACTTGTTCTTTATAAATGGCTTGGGTTTTTTTCAACTCAAACTTCCGTAGAGTACATGGTGAGCTAATGTAGCATCACAAACACACCTGTCATTATTTTAGCCAAAGTACGGTGGCTGTTTGGAATATTTAAACTACGGTGAGTGAGGAAGAACACACAACGGTGGGCTATATAGATAGTAGGCTAAATAGGTGGTGGGCCGAAGCCTTTAAACATGAAGTTGATCGATCCCGTCGAGGGAGGAGCACATTTTTTGTATACGACAGTAGAACATTCTTATGATGACTTGATGAATTCTTGCACATTTTCTCATAAAAAGTATATTTCAACACTCCGCCGCTGAGGCAAATTTGCCGAACTACTAAACTTGGAACCAATCAGAACTCCTCCCCCTCTTGATGAAGGCAGCCAACGGCCTGCTTCTATCTACATCGTAAACACAGCCTATTGTGAAAACGCAAGCTGCTGTCTGATGAAGAGAAACAGACATAGCTAGCTCCTAGACTGAAATATAATAAATATCTGTTTTCGAGTGCACTTGAAATATGCAGCATGCAATACGAATTGTCTTGATCATATGAAGAGGTAACTCCATTGACCATTTAGCCAATGTATTAAAAACTAGCCAATGTTACAGAGTGGCCAGCTAGTTACTGTAAATGTCAATTTGTGTTTCGTTAGCTATCTCTCAGTGAATTCAATTGTTGAATCATGTTTTGGCATATTTATATGTCTAATTTCAAGTATTTAGCTGCAGGCTTAAAGAAACATTCAATATACTTTGCATAGTAACCCAAATAAAAGCGTGTGGATAGAAAGATGTGTGTATGCTAGAATGGAGGCTTAACAACAGCTGCATATGCATATTAGCCTATACTTATGGCATAGCTACACATATAGCATAACTTGCAATACAATCTTCTCTAAAAACAGTTGAAAAATGCGCTCTGCAATAAGAACAAGAGTTCGATTTCTAAACTAGATGAGTTCTCAAATAGCAGATAGCTGCCCAATACCATGGTGGGCATGCATAATGTTGGATGCATTGGAATATAAGGTATGTGGAGAATGATAAATCAAATCAAATAACATTTTATTTGTCAAATACACATGTTTAGCAGATGTTATTGTGGGTGTAGCGAAATGCTTCGGTTTCTAGCTCCGACAGTGCAGTAATATCTAACAAGTAATATCTAACAATTTCACAACATATACCTGTCACGACTTCCGCCGAAGTCGGTCACTTTCCTTGTTCGGGCGGCGTTCGGCGATCGGCATCACCGGCCTTCTAGCCATTGCCAAATTTTCCATTTGTTTTGTCTTTGTTTTACACACCTGGTTTCACTTCCCCAATTACTTGTTCATTATTTAACTCTCTGTTCCCCCATGGTTTTTGTGAGTGATTGTTTGTATGTTATACGGTCTGTTATGTGGGCTTGCTTTATTGTATTGTATTTGCCTATTTTTGAGTTAATTACGTTTATTTACTCCTATCTGCTGTCCTGTGCCTGACTCCTCTATACAAGCTACACACAGACCTCATAACAATACCCAATACACACAAATCTAAGTACAGGAATGGAATTAAGAATATATGAATATATGACTCCACTTTGTCTCTATACTGGCGTTTTGCTTGTTTGATTGCCATGTGGAGGGAATAACTACACTGTTTGTATTCTGCCATATTCCCAGTCACCTTGTCATGGTTAATTGCGATGGTTTGTGTTTTCAGTTTGGGGGAATGCTGCCATCTATCCACACTTTCTGGTTAGGGTAGGTTTTAATAGTCACAGTGGGTAGAACATCTCCTATACACTTCCTGATAAACTCAGTCACCGTATCAGTATATTCGTCGGTGTTATTATCGGAGGCTACCCGGAACATATCCCAGTCCGTGTAATCAAAACAATCATGAAGCATGGATTCCGATTGGTCAGACCAGCGTTGAATAGTCCTTAGAACAGGTACTTCCTGTTTGAGTTTCTGCCTATAGGAAGGGAGGAGGTTGAAGTAGCAGTGGTAGAGTGTTTTAGCAGCAAGAGTACTACAGAGTACTACAGTCAATGTAGCCTTTTTCTCAAAATTGCTTTGTTGAAATCCCAAGCTACAATAAATGCTGCCTCAGGATGTGTGGTTTCCAGTTTACATAAAGTCCAGTGAAGTTTTTTGAGGGCCGTCGTGGTATCGGCTTGAGGCGGGATATACACGGCTGTAACTATAACCGAAGAGAATTATAATATGGTCGGCATTTGATTGTGAGGTATTCTAGGTCGGGTGAACAAAAGGACTTGATGTATGTTATCACAATCCCACCATGAGTCGTTAATCATGAAATATAAACCCCTGCCCTTCTTCCCGGAAACATATTTATTCCTGTCTGCGCGATGAATTGAGAACCCAACTGGCTGGATGGACTCAGACAGTATATCCCAAGAGAGCCATGTTTCCGTGAAACAGAGTATGTTACAATCCCTGATGTCTCTCTGGAAAGAATTCCTCGCCCTGAGCTCGTAAACTTTATTATCCAGAGACTGAACATTAGCGAGTTATATACTCGTAAGTGGTGGGTGGTGTGCGCACCTCCTAAGTTGGACTAGAAGTCCACTCCGAGTACCTCTCCTCCGCTGGCGGTGTTTTGGGTTGGCCTCTTGAATCAGTTTAATTTCCCTGGGGAGTGCGAACAAATGATCAGATTCGGGAAAGTCTTATTCCTGGTCGTAATACTGGTAGTGCTGGTGAGTTACTGTCGCTCTGATATCCAATAGTTCTTCCCGACTGTATGTAATAACACAACAAATGTTCGTTCTGGGCTAGTAATGTAAGAAATATATTTTTAAAAACAAAATACGGCAAAGTTTCCTAAGAGCTAGAAGCACGGCAGTGCTCTCTGTCGGCGCCATTTTTACCTTGATAAAGAGCCTGTAGTAGGATTATAGAAAAATCAGTTGGGAAAAGAAGGCTACTAAATGTTCAGTGAATGTGAGTATATTTAGGTGGTTTAAATTATTTAAAAACTTTCCTATGAACCTACTAAATGTTGACGGAGCCAAAATCTTGCCAATCCATTCATTATTCTACTAACTATGACTGAGTGTAAGACATGTTTTCCATAATGTACATTTCATGCATATATATATATATAATCCCCCCCCCCCCCCAATCTCCACACACACAATACCCCATAATGACAAAGCACAAACAGGTTTTTAAAATTCAAAAACTGAAATATAATTTACGTAAGAATTCAGACCCTTTACTCAGTACTTTGTTGAAGCACCTTTGGCAGCGATTACAGCCTCAAGTCTTTTTGAGTATGATGCTACAAGCTTGGCACACCTGTATTTGGAGAGTTTCTCCCATTCTTCTCTGCAGATTGTCTTAAGCTCTGTGCAGTTGGATGGAGGAGCGTTTTCAGGTCTCTCCAGAGATTTTCAATTGCGTTCAAGTCCAGGCTCTGGCTGGGCCACTCAAAGACATTCAGAGACTTGTCCCCGAAACTACTCCTGCGTTGTCTTGTCTGTGTACTTAGGGACGTTGTCCTATTGGAAGGTCAACCTTAGCACCAGTCTGAGGTCCTGAGCGCTCTGGATCTCTCTGTACTTTGTTCTGTTCATCTTTCCCTCAATCCTGACTAGTCTCCCAGTCCCTGCCACTGAAAAACATCCCCACAGCATGATGCTGCCACCACCATGTTTACCGTAGGGATGGTGCCAGGTATCCTCCAGATGTGACGCTTGGCATTCAAGTCAAAGAGTTAAATCTTGGTTTCATCAGACCAGAGAATCTTGTTTGGGTGCCTTTTGGCAAACTCCAAGCGGCTGTCATGTACCTTTTACGGAGGACTGGCCTCTTTCTGGCCACTCTACCATAAAGGCCGAGTCTCATAGCAAAGGGTCTGAATACTTATGTAAATAAGGTCTTTGTTTTTATTTGTAATACATTTGTTTTCACTTTGTCCTTATGGGGTATTGTGTGTAGATTGATTGAAACAATTTAAAAAAATCTATTTTAGAATAAGACTAACATAACACATGTGGAAAGGCCTGAACTTTCCAAATGCACTGTACATTCAAACAAAGAACACCATCACGAATAGTGTTTCACCTTTTATTGAGTAAGGAGACAAATAGCAAAGGTATTTGAAGTATCTAAATATAGTGTAACCTACAGTACCAATCAATATATTTCAAGTGCCCGGGGAGGGCACAATCTTACAGTCCAATAATGAGAGCGTTAACATATATGCCAAAAGCCTGAGCCTCTGAAGGAGACATATCAATGCATGCTTCAGTATTCCCCCTTCTCTCCAGGAACATTTGTGTGCTCAGACACCATAGGCATATCAAAAGTATCCCACCCTGGTCAGCGATGTAGAGAGACATTTACATTACAGATTTTTCATCCAGTCAGCTCAGGGATTCAAACCAGCCCAATGCTCTTAACAGCTACGCTACCTGCCACCCTAACACTGTAAATCGTGATGACAGGGCTAGTTCAAACTGCAGGACTTGGTGAATAGATCATAGGAGACAAAAGTGAGAGAATGAATAAATATGCTCAAACAATCACATGTATCTGTAATGGGTGTTCTTCAATTCTAAAATGCACTAGACTAAGACAATATGTGGTCCCAATATCTAAATAGTGACGGCAGGGTTAGTTCAAACTGCAGTCGGATGGTTCTCACAGGTGAACGAATCAGCCCATGCTTGGTGAATAGCACTTGGATGATATCTGGGAGAAGGACACAGGAAAGCTGAATAGATCATGTGAGACAAAAGTGAGAGACAAGAATGAATAGAATAAATCACAGTAAAGGAATGTCGTTTGTAGCTCGAAAATGAACATCCCGAAAGCTCTGCAATCATCTTACTCCAATTATTGACAGGGATAATGTGTTATTTCTTATTTGTCAGTATGAATACAATAAGTGGGTCCTGCCTTGACTGTAGTAGATTTATACTACTTGTCCTATATATTTTTGTAGTCCTAAATTATTAAATTAGCTAGCAGGAGCTTTCTGATCCTGCTAGCTAGCAACATATCTACTTGTTGTAACTACAGTAGCTAGCTAACTAGCTACATTACTAAGGTTGCTGTGTTCTAAGTTGAGTCATTTTACAGCTTGCACTGATGGTATCATGTTTCTATAACTAAATAGCTAGTTAAATAAAAACTAAATAGCTAGTTAAATAAAAATTAAATAAGACTTTACCTGATAGCAGTTTCATGAACGGAGATCATCAGTCTACTACCTTAGATACGGATAACATGATCAGCAGAGATAGTACCGTGGATAGTTTTGATTGGTTTACATTTTAGTAGTTGGCGGCGTTCGCCTATCCATCTAGCGAACATAACATTTGCAAGAATTGACAGTGCCAACAAATTGAAATATTTTCAGAATAAATAAATATACACAATATGTATAAACCAGCACCTCCCTCCACAGAGATCGAGCATCTCGAAAACTAAAGCAGACAGTTTCCTACTGCCAATCACCTAATAGTGAACATAACACCCACATCAAACCCATTGATCAAACCACACCCCCAAGACAACTCCCTTTAGTTTCTTCTTCGATAAGGTTTAACAGCAGTTGGCATCCAATAAATGTTGTATTACCACCACCTACTAGACTGGAGTATAACTCCCTTATATTTTTCTTTAAAAAAATTAAATATATCAACAAATACCCTACCATCTAATCCTACACTCACTAAAACCCACCACCCTACTCCACTATTTAAATCAATCTAGTTCTCCCTTAGGCCAACAGCCTAAAAGGACGGGACACCACCACTCAACACACCCTGTAACTCTTCTGACGTCAAGTCTTGTACACTCAAATACCTCTCTGCAGCTGCCAACACAACCTCAATTTTCTGCGATTTATGTTACATCCCTGCAGTACAGTTGATAACCATTGCTATCATTGCTAAAAATCCAGTCTCACTGAAGCACATATAACTTGTTGGCCTATCCCTCTGTACTGGTACCGATCTACTAGTCACACCACTCCTCTCAGGATCCCGCCCCCTTGACCCATCTTCCTCTACTTTCTTCACTGCCTCAGCATACAACAAATTCTACACTACTCTAACACTGGTAACCTCAACCTACCTCTCTCACACCGGGCATTTCTGATCCCCAGCCCCATGGGCACCCCTACAATTAACACATACCACTACTTTCCCCAATGCTACACATTCCTTTGTCTCATGCCCATAAGCTTGACACCTGTAATGACGTAATGTATTCAACACAAAGGCTTGTACAAGATAACTTCTATATCCTAACATCACTTTGTCAGGCAAAGACTCAACATCAAAACTTGGAAGAACAGGCGACTCTTCTGTTTCAACACTCACGCTACCCTGTCTGCGCCGCACCAAAGGACGCGCATCAAACACAGGGAATCTTTCCCTTCAGTTGGTAAACTTTCACATTTACTGCTACCCCAGTAATCACTCCTTTCAATGGCACCCTTTTGTTGAGAGCAAAACAATTCACATCTCTTGTCCCCATGTTTAACGCAGAGCGACTGCTCCCTCTGACCAGCAGAAACACATAATTATCACAAGATCACTTCTGGTTACCTTCACTGATTTCACAGCACCCAACTCTGTTTTCACCCACCCTGAAAACACAAATGGATCATCTAAAAAGGCAAGGGTCCACTTTTTCCAAAAATGTCACTCCTACCGTCAGAACCTCATCTATATCCTGACCCTCGGTGCAAGCCTCGGGCTCTGAGAACTCCGCCACACTTACCACCTCTGATACGTCGCCGTCATTCACTTCCATTTCTCCTCCTGTCTTTGATCCGGCGTACAGATCACTCTGCTTACACTTCCTACCATTCTTCTTGAACAAACCATCTCCCCTTTCTCCGATTCAAGCTCACCCTCTTCAGTCCCTCTCTTCGATCTCTGCCTCTCTTTTCCCTCCATTTCTCATCCATATTCATCGCCTTATGATAATACTGCACTTGTCCTGACATACATCTTGTTCTTGCCTTCTCAATGGACGCCATTTTCTTACGCCTAATACCATTGGCAGTAAATTGGTTAAATGTACTTTAGTCAGAAACAGTGCAACAAAAGCCCCAAAACTAACACGGCTCAGGATATGACCCAGTTGCAGACACAGGTTCAATACACAGAGTAGTTTATGAAACTACAGGAGGCGGGCAAAAGGCAGGTCGAGGACAGGTAGAGGTTTGTAACCAGGTCCGAGTTCGACAGGTACAGGGTGGCAGGCAGTCTCATGGGTAGGGCAGGCAGAAGTTCGAAAGCAGGTCAGAGTCAGATAAATACAGGACAGCATGCAGGCTCGGGGTCAGGGCAGGCAGAAATGGTCGGAACCGTGGCAACTATAGCAATAGGAGTACAGAAAAACATCCTGGTAGGTTTGACGAGACAACAGACAAACAGAAAACGCAGGTATAAATACGCAGGGGATAATGGAGAAAATGGGAGACACCTGGATGAGGGTGGAGACAAGCACAAGGCAGGTGAAACAGATCAGGATGTGACAAAACGTGTGCTATCCGACGGGCAAGTACAAAGGCAAACCTCCCGGTTGTTCTGGAGAGGTCTCCAACGAGCGCTACTTAAACTCTAGATTGGCTTCTACTGTAGCATTTCTTAATGTGGAAGCGAAAAAACGAAGCGGAAATCAGCGAGTTCAGCCCCTTTTAAGGAAGGATCACATAATTCCAACCCCCTGAGCAAACATTTGATAGTTGTAGCTGGCAGTAATTTACTAACCTTAGCTTCATGCCTGAACAGACAACACACTCTAGGTGGCAGTATGCACCTTTCAGTTTGTTTACCGACTGTCAATAAACTTATAGAACTAGAAGAAGAAGAAATTGACTACAGTACTTTAAAATGGAGATTGCCCTCAATGGCACTGCTCATGATGTCACAGGAGCCATAATGGAAAATATGTGGCATCTATCCAACTATTGAATACACAGCTATGCATGTTGCCACATCTTTCGGCCAAAGGTTTTCCTCAGGCAGCATTAGAAGGTTAATGTTTCACTAGGTAGAGCGTCAACATTACATGATAACGATAACTACAGTATTTTTTTTATTTAATCTTTATTTAACTAGGCAAGTCAGTTAAGAACAAAGTCTTATTGACAATGACAGCCTACCAGGGAACAGTGGCTTAACTGCCTTGTTCAGGGGCAGAACGACAGATTTTTACCTTGTCAGTTCATGGATTCAATCTAGCAACCTTTCGGTTACTGGCCCAATGCTCTAACCACTAGGCTACCTGCCGCCCCGGTAGGCAACAGTATGTATACTATTTAAAATACAAATAAATAATATAACGAAAACGTGTGTGGGTAAATGTATGTGCTGCATAAAGGAAAATAAAGTCAAACATATGAAAGTTTAGCACAACCTAGAATCCCCTCCCACCCATGTCTCACTAGTAGAAAGCTGTCGAAACTGAAAATAGATTTTCACTCTCTTTCACTTTCACTCTCACTGCGATACACAACTGGATTTTTTTCTCCTTACAAATACCAAGAGACTCAACAATTACAAGGATATACCATCTAAACTGTAAATTCTAAGCGCACCTGTAAAAAGTGAAGGTTGTAAAGTTGATCAAAGTTTATTGACTAGAGTTAAGTTTCTGGATAATCTACAATGGCAACTCCTGATTCTGTCCATGAGCTGCTGCTGGACACCCTGGATAGCTTGGTCTTAAGCGAGCTGAAGAGATTTCAGTATCTACTGACTAAGAACATGTTAGATGGCCGGTTTCCTATTCCTAAGAGCTGTCTGGAGAACGCTGACAGGGAGGACACCGTGGAGAAGATGGTCAGCGCCTACTGCCATGAAGGAGCAGTGAAGATCTCACTGACGATCCTGAGGAAGATGGACCAGAATGATCTTGCTATGAAGCTGGAGAGAGGCACTCTAGAAGAGGTGCCAGCACTGAAAAAGACTGTGTTTGATCAAAAGGAAGAACTGAAATCCAATTTAGAGAGTCTTCGAAAGAATCAAGAAAAGTACAAAAGCATGGAGGTCCACATTAAGAAGCAACGTGCGGACGCAGAGAGGCAGATGAGGGAGC
Source organism: Salvelinus fontinalis (assembly GCF_029448725.1). Taxonomy (NCBI): domain Eukaryota; kingdom Metazoa; phylum Chordata; class Actinopteri; order Salmoniformes; family Salmonidae; genus Salvelinus; species Salvelinus fontinalis. Next base: position 39,749,565 of record NC_074695.1, read on the forward strand.
AGTTTGAAAAGTTCCACCAGTTTCTGAGAGAGGAAGAAGAGGCCAGACTGGTTGCGCTCAGGGAGGAAGAGGAGCAGAAGGGCAGGGCTATCGTCAGCGAGATGGAGAGAATTCTCAAGCAGATCTCTTCTCTTGAACAGGACCTGCAGAAAGACGACCGCACATTCCTTGTGAGCTACAAATACACCCAGAACAGCACACTGCCGGGTACACAGCAGGTCTCAGGAGTGCTTATAAACATGGCCAAACACCTGGGAAACCTGCAGTTCAGAGTGTGGGAGAAGATGAAGGAGATAGTCCAATACACTCCTGTGATTCTGAACCCCAACACTGCAAACCGCTGGCTCTCCGTGTCTGATAATCTGACCAGTGTGAGATTTAATAACATAGGTCAGCAAATCACTGACAACCCAGAGAGGTTCGCACAGTATGCCAAGGTTCTGGGCTCAGAGGGCTTCAGCTCAGGGAAGCACATCTGGGAGGTGGAGGTGGGGGACCATCCTGAGTGGAATCTGGGCGTAGCTAAAGAGACCATTGATAGGAAGGGGGAGATTCTTGCTTCACCAGGTTATGGAATCTGGGCTATACTGAACAGGAATGGTGTGTATCAAAGTGGAAAGGGTGAGCCCCTTGCTTTTGAGAAGCTGAAGAGGATCCGAGTGCAGCTGGACTTCACCAGTGGGGAGGTGTCCTTCTACGACCCCAAAGATATGACACACATCTATACTCATAAAGACACGTTTGCTGAGAGACTGTACCCATACTTTCTTGTTGGACTGGCTGGTGGTGCCAACAACCCTGATATACATATCTGCCAATCAGAGGTGTCTCTGACAGTAATGGCATCTTAGTGAGGCATGTGATCACATCTTACGATTGAAACTTATAAAAATGAATTCAAAGGCTAGAAACTTGCGCAGAAAAAAATACCATTTGGGATAATGATTTGAAATAATGCCTTGAACAGAACAGTAATTGAAGAAAAATATATATATATATAATTTATGCTTAGCTAATCCTCGTCTGAGACTTGTGGTGTTTATCGTAGGGGCTCGATTCAATCCATTTTGCTGAAGTTCAGTGCCATATGAAATTTAAAGGTAATTTCCAATTGAGCCGGGATATGCAGCTTTTACCGTGAATGCAGTGTCCGCGACCGCGAAAAAATTGCCTTTACATTTCAATCACTCTATAGAACTGAACTTCAGCGATACGGATTGAATCAAGCCCTAGTTCTGATGTGAATAAAATTGATTGAAAGAATTTGACCAGAATTCAGACTGCTTGATTGGTTAGTGGCTTTCAGTACGACATGATACACATGCATTCTTATATATTTTTCCCATTGCTGAATTCTAACCTCAGTGTAATAGCATGTACAATTTCAAGACTGTGCTGCTAACCTCAAAACATTTGTCCTGGGTCATGTTCATTCGATACCAAATGGAAGGAAACGTACTGAAACAGGAAGTGGATACCTGGACTTTTAGTTTTCTGTTGCAATAGGGGCCCTGGACATTTACCCCAGCACACACATCACATTCCTTCCAGCAGATGCCGTTAAAGTATAACAAATGGAAGACCAGTTCAAGTGGAAAGGTCAAATCAGTTAACCTCAGGAAATAGTGAGGATCAATTTGCTTTTGTGTTTTCTTCTATTACATTAAAGAGATTCTCTTGTACTTTTGTATACTTTTAGCCAGTAGTTCTGAAAGTAGGGCTCACGAGCCAAAAGTTGCACAGTACGCCACATACATTGTGTATACCAAACATTAGGAACGCCTAATATCATCATCATCATCATCATCCTTATCAATCACATATCTCCCTGTTACAGAACACTTACTGGAGACTAACCTTGAACAGATTCCTCCTCTGAGTATGTGTTTTATATAGGGGCTTTGCGTGCTATGGAAAATAATGAACCACCCACGACTAACCAGCCCCCTTAGTAAAAGTACCTTTAATAGAAAATTACTCAAATAAAAGTTAAAGTCACCCAGTAAAATTCTACTTGAGTAAAGTATTTGGTTTTAAATATATTTAAGTATCAAAAGTAAATGTAATTGCTAAAATATACTTAAGTATCAAAAGTAAAAGTACAAGTGTAAATAATTTCAAATTGCATATATTAAGCAAACTAGATGGCACCATATTTTTTTAATTTTTTTAAATTTACGGATAGCCAGGAGCACACTCCAACACTCAGACATCATTTACAAACAAACCATTGTGTTTAGTGAGTCTGCAAGATCAGAGGCAGTAGAGATGACCAGGGATGTTCCCTTGATAAGTATGTGAATTGGACCATTTTCCTGTCCTGCTTAGCATTAAAAAATGTCAGAGAAAATGTATGGAGTAAAAAGTTCATTATTTTCTTTATGAACGTAATGAAGAAAAAGTTGTCAGAAATAGCAAAGTAAAGTGCAGATACCCCCAAAAAACGACTTAAGGAGTACTTTAAATTATTTTCCCTTAAGTACTTTACACCACTGATCAGAAACGAGTATTCAACAATGCCATGGTATAACTAACAGTAAGGCTGCGATTCCATCCAAGTTATAGAGCAGTGCACTGGACAGCTGACAACTGCCTTTTAAAGGTTATTTATGCCGATGTTCTCAGTGTTTACCATGAGTATGATCCTGGCTAACGCCTATAAAAGTCAGATGTCCCGTGCGCTGCTCTATGATTGAATAGTAGAGGTTTGTCCCAACCAGGCTGTGTAACCTAGGAGAAGGTGTGGTGTGTGTATTGAGTAATGTCACACGGCCTGTGTCTTTCCTCTCTACAGAGGCTGAGGAAGTGGAGGAACAGAGCAGGAGGTCATGTCCCTCGGGCTGGTCCAGGCTGGTTTGTTTAGTACCCAGAGAACATGGCTTGAGGCAGAGGTATGCCAATATTTTGACGCACCTCTTCCACTCGCAACGATTCCATTGTCTACTACTGTATATTGAGTCTAAAAGATAAATTGTAACAAACTTACTTGTCAGCGCTGACTCTGTCTCTCACCCCTCCTATAGCACTTTGAGGTGAAACTTGCAAAGTTCAGCAGAGCATCATTTTGTGTATCAAATGATTTAACCTATGCCTGGATCGGAGGATTGGACCATGTTCAGTGCCCATGTATTATGTCACACCTTGCTATACAGTAGGTTTGGGTAATGTTAGAACAGAGCCACTAAGGCCCTGTACACACTCTGATGTACAACACATTGGACACAATGGTTGTGATGAGACTGATCTTTTTTTTTATACAACATAGAGTTTGGGCTCGCTTCAATCCGTATAGCTGAAGTTCAGCGCTGTAGCGTGATTGAGTATTAAAGGCGATGTTCCCGCGTTCACGGAGACTGCATTCAAGTTAAACGCTGCACATGTTGGCTCAATCGGGAATTACCTTTACATTTCAAGAACACTATAGTGTTGAAATTCGGCGATACAGATTGAATCGAGCTTTTGTCTGTACAGAAATGTTCACTCAACCATTGTGTGATGTATACACAAAGCTGGCGTTATTGTCCCCCCCCCCCCCCCCACAATTTTTTTTTTTTTTATCGTATGGGGCTTAATTTTGAGGCTTTAAAGGGATCTGCTTGTTCTCTGGTTAAATAAATAAAATGTTCCCTACAGAACTGGGTGTGACTTTGGAGTGACAGATCTAGATTGGATTACACTAGCTGGCACACAGGAGAACTCAACAATTACAGTGGCAACAGGGAGCCTTGTATCGGGAATGAGGGAGGTACAGAACTGTCATTTGATTCTAATCACTCACCTCATCTTCAAATTCACTTATTAATTTCAATTGGAGAGGTCATTTTTTATCGTTGTTTCCTCGATAGGTGAGAAATGCTGTAGTGTTGCAAATTATGAAAACACATTTTATTCTGCGTGTTGTTAAAATAATCTGTTAAATCCTGGGAAACGTAAACTGGAAACAAAACTGAAATGTATGTAGTCCATATACCAGATACTCTATATAGTATAATGTTACAGTTTTGGTAACAATATCCTACATGTGTTTACACTCAGTGCTCTTCAGAATCTTTGTACAGCATCACTGCTCTTGTCTGAACTATGTATTGATTCATGACTGAAATACAATGTAAATCTATTTTTCTTTCATCAATAGTATTTAATTAATGTTGCCTTTAATGCCAAATGTCATTGATGTAACTGCTAATAAATGCATGATGTATTTTCTGTAAAATGTCCCAAGTGTCATTAGTTATAAGATTACAAGATTAAAGGGATAGTTCAACGATTTTACAGTATTAGGTGTTATTGTTTAAAAGCATGTCCAAAGCTAACACTAGAGGGCACTACTTTATCATGTTTTACGGTTACAGGCTGTGTGTTTGACAGAAAGAGCAAGAGAGAAAGAGAGAGAGTCAGACACATTAGTTTTACCCGTTGACAATACTAGGCGTTATTGTTTAAAAACATGTCCAAACCTAACACTAGAGGGCGCTATATTATCATGTTTTACAGTTATAGGCTGTGTGTGTGTGTCAGAGAGAGAGAGAGAGAGAGAGAGAGAGAGAGAGAGAGAGAGCGAGAGAGAGAGAGAGAGAGAGAGAGAGAGAGAGAGAGAGAGAGAGAGAGAGAGAGAGAGAGAGAGAGAGAGAGAGAGAGAGGATATTTTTTGCAGAATTCTGCATGCAGTCTCAATTTGGTTTTTGTCCCATTTTGTGAATTCTTGGCTGGTGAGCGGACCCCAGACTTCACAATCAGAAAGGGCAATGGGTTCTATAACAAATTTTTAGCCAGATCCTAGTTGGTATGTCAAATTTTATGTTCCTTTTGATGGGTAAAAATATCCTCTGTGTACAACGTAAAACACCAAATAATGCATGCAGAGCAGAATTAGGCCGATACTGCTAATTATCTAAATCCAGAAAAGAGCTGTTAAATTCTACAACCACCTAAAAGGAAGCAATTCCCAAACCTTCCATAACAAAGCCATTACCTACAGAGAGATGAACCTGGAAAAGAGTCCCCTAAGGAAGCTGGTCCTGGGGCTCTCTTCAAAAACACAAACAGACCCCACAGAGCCCCAGGACAGCAACACAAATAGACCCAACCAAAACAAAAATATAATTGCTTGACATATTGGAAACAATTAACAAAAAACTGAGCAAACTAGAATGCTATTTGGCCCTAAACAGAGAGTACACAGTGACAGAATACCTGACTACTGTGACTGACCCATATTTAAGGAACACGTTGACAATGTACAGACTCAGTGAGCATAGCCTTGCTATTGAGAAAGGCTGCCGTAGGCACACCTGTCTCTCAAGAGAAGACATGCTATGTGCACACTGCCCGCACAAAATGAGGTGGAAACAGAGCTGCACTTCCTAACCTCCTGCCAAATGTATGACCATATTAGAGACATATATTTCCTTCAGATTACACAGAACCACAAAGAATTCAAAAACAAACCGAATTTTGATAAACTCCCATATCTAATGGGTGAAATACCCCAGTGTGCCATTCACAGCAGCAATATTTGTGACCTGTTGCCACAAGAAAAGGGCAACCAATGAAGAACAAACACCATACAACCCATATTTATGTTGATTTATTTTCCCTTCTGTACTTTAACTATTTGGACATAATATGACATTTGAGATGTCTTTATTGTTTTGAAATTTTTGTGAGTGTAATGTTCACTATACATTTTTTTAGGTGTTATTGTTTAAAAACATGTCCAAAGCTAACACTAGAGGGCACTATATTATCATGTTTTACAGTTATATGTTTTGTGTGTGTCTGAGAGAGAGAGAGAGAGAGAGAGAAAGAGAGGTTGGAGGGGGAGGGATGATAGATTAAATGTATTTTCTAACTCTAATCCATCTGTGAAATTCATAAGTGTTTTTTATATTTTCAGCTAGGCCTAGCATTACCGTGCGCACTGCATCAACTCTTATAGTCTTCTCATCTTCATAGTCTAACCTGATGAAAATGAAAACATGCTAAGTGAACAAAGACATCTACATTGGTTCAGACAACTAGCAGCTAAATAACTGATATGTGCACATAACAAAACATACAAGATTGGTATAAGCATTGGTTGGAAGAAGTTTCCACCATTGTAAAATCCTCACGAGAAAGTGTGCAAATGCACACATCTCAGAAGGGTGAAAAATTTGGCCTATGACGTGAGGCTGCCAAGCCTTGAGAGGAACTAGCCTTTCACTCGCTAGCCTCACCATGTAAATGTGATAAACCTAATAAGAACATAAGCAGAGGCAAACAGTTTATTTTCCACTTATTTTTTTTAATTACACACAAAAGAAAACAAAAGAAGCATTGCAACACAGAATTAACCAAATGCTGACAAAAAGTCAATGCACCAGCAAGAAGTGATGTACAAATAATAATTATTCAAATTACCATGGAATTTAATAATAATAATAATAATGCACCCTGATGAAAACAAGCCAAAACTTTACTTCATATCATTCATAAATAGATTAGAAATCTGTCAACCGAATTAAATAGCATTACTATATTGTGAAACATGTTCTTCAACTAAAGGAAATGGGTTCTCTCATCGCTGTCTTTACAAATAAAATAAGTACTTTTGGCAGGTTTGTGCGCAAATGAAATATCTACCTGGCAACCATACCATAGAAACTTAAATTGTGCTACAGTGAAAAACTAAAAGGTTTTAAGAATTAAATGCATTTTTTTTTTCACAACAAATTATAAAGATAAAATCAACACAATTCTAAAACACCTAATGAAACTAGTCAAAAACTTTAAAACCCACTGTTATGTTTTTATCTTTAGTAACATTTCACATTTAGCAAGTGGTGTTGGGGATTGGGGGGGGGCATGGTCCGCTGGACCAGGAGAGGTTTAAACTAAGGGAGAGGTTTCACCTTTGACCTCTTCAGTCCAGTAACATCCTGAGGCCAGTGTAAAGGGTGTCCAAAATGGCTCCCTATTCCTCATCTAGTGCACTACTTTTGACTAGAGTAGTGCCCTAGATAGGGAATAGGGTACCATTTCAGACACAGACACTCTCTCTCAAAGAGCCCCCAATAACAACTGGGGAACTGAATCATTTGCAGTCTTTGTATTTCTCTCTTCATTAGAGGAGTTAGCCTGGTACCAGATCTGTTTGTGCTGTCTTGACAACTTATATGGCCAATGTCACCATTGGAGTTGCAAAGACAGCACAAACAGATCTGGGATCAGATTTAGTGTGTATTCCCTCACTGAATCCAGGCCGCACAAAAATCACATAACCAGACAAAATAATGTAAAAAGCAAGGGGACTGCGGTTAGATACACACATCTGGGCATAGGGGGCCAGGTTCCATCTTGGTAGATATTTACAATCACTCTGAGAAAAGAAAAACGGGACACTTGTGTTTCTCCCCTCCAGACCTACAACGACCCCTTTGTCAAAACAAAGACAGACATTTTTGGGGGGGGTTTGTGTATAGTATGTTGATGTGAGCTTAAAGCTCAACCCCCCACAAAATGGAACGTTCATGGAAAAAATAAGCAAGGCTCCTGTCCAGTCTAAGTGCTTGGCAAAAAGGTGAAGTAGTAGCAGTCTTTGGGATTTTAAAAATCCTTCAGAAAAAAATAAGCCGGAGGAAAAAGATACATTGATGTTGTTAATGAATGTTGGAAAACTCCCTGGAGTCTTGACTTTTGGAGGTCCACCAGCTTCAAGTGAGGTAGAGAGGCTTGTCCCGAACTCCCATGCCACTGCCGATGAACAGAACAAAGAGAAGATGCTGTCAAAACAGGCAAATGTTGGTCCAGAAACCAATGCATTGAATGGCAGTCTTAAAACTATTTCTTCAATTCTGTATTATTTATTTGGTGGCAAAGTAGTTGTGTCTCACTAGCATAGCAGTGGAAGTGAATGAACAGTGACGTTGCATGATCTTGTGCTGGAAGAATGCATGCATGCTCAAATGCCTACATTCCATATAACAATGTGTACTAAGTCAAACAAAGGGAAACTTCATTGGATGTCACACTTTCTCACGGTGTAGGGAAAAGTGTTATTTCACTACTACCGCTTTTGAATAAACAGTACGACTCAGCCTCAAGCCTCACTCATCTGGCAAAGCACTGTTGATAAAACTGTTCCTCGTCCCAGTATACTAGGTTATCACAACGTGATCACCTGCAGTGGTTGGGCCCACAGTCCCGGTTGCAGTACTCGGCATCCCAGTCTGGCTTCTGTCCATGCCCTGGGTTGGGCGCCCCAGGAGACTGAGACCCACCCACACTGTTCTGGTAGTCCTGAATGTGAGAGAACCCCTGGAGCAGAAGGGGAAACAGAAGGGTGCTCTCTTAGAAACCACTACCATTTCAAATGTTCCAATGTGGTTGGAGTGCCCAATAGGAAGAGGTTCACGTCCACTGCAGGCAATGGGGTAATGCTCTAAGTTTACTTTAAGTTGGTGAGTAAGTGGACACTAGCTTCATTTCGAATTGATCCCTAACCCTGGTGCAGATCTAGGATCAGAATGTATACCAATCGTCTTTAAGGTTTTTCCTATTATTAATAATAGTCCAATCACCCGGTGTTATGAGATCCTTAAAGCAAACATTATATCAGTGCTCTATCACCTATTTCAAATGTTTCCACAACACTACAGGACTGAACACTAAAGAACAGAGATAGGACTAACCTGTTGGCTGAGAGGAGGTGAGTGCAGAGACCCCTGGAGCCCCATTGAGTGCGACTGGACCTGCTGCATGCGCAGAGAGCTCTGGTGCAGGGCGAGCTGGGAGGGGTGAAGGGGCGGGCTGATCTGGAAGGGGGAGGGGGGAGAGGCACTCATGCTGGGCGGCAGCATCTGGGATTGGCTGAGGGTCCGGGTCAGGGCATGGCGGGGCGGCCCGGCGAAGCTCTGCAGGTCCGACAGGGGGAAGGAGCCGGGGCCCAGACCGTAGGGGGAGGAGGGCTGCGGAGGCATGCTGTACAAGGGCTGCTTGGGGGGCAGCATGTGGGAGGGCTGGCTACTTTGGGCACTTTTTGGTTCGACAGGGTCGTCGTAGGTCTGGAGGGGAGAAACAAAAGAAATAGGGAGTAGCAAGAGTTAGAGAAAGCACAAATAGTTATATGTGTAAATGTGTAAAAATGTCATGATTTCATATACTGTTGGAGAGTGGACTCTCCCCCTAAAACTCATCTCTCATCTATGGAATAAATTAGTCAAACACATTCATTCAACTCTTCCTATTATCTTTGACTACAATGGCCACAGCAGAAAGAGACTAGTTTACAAGCCTTAGCCCCAGTCAGTGTTATTCAGGATTGTATTCATTAAGGCACAACATAGTAAAACATTTTGACATTTTGCGTGATGCAAAATGTAAACCAATGTTTCTTATTGGACAAGTTCAGATAGTACCTCCCCTATTTTGGCCTGTTTGCTTCTGTGTCGTACCCTAATGAATGCAACCCAGAACTGCTAGGTCATGTATCATGCGACTTATAAGCTCTTTATGTATATCGTGGGTGAATCATTCAGAGCAGGTGCAGCCCTCGTCTTGCCCCCGCCCCCCAACCCACACCCAACCCAGACCCTATGATGAGCTGTCAGATTGCTTATCTGCACCTATCAGTGTTGATTACAGGGGTAATGGAGCCCATTTGTATGAATTGTGCCACCATATAATGATCAGTGGACACCATGACAGTTGGATGGGAATAGAGAGGGCGTACACACACACACACACACACACACACACACACAGAGAGGGAAATGAGACTGTGTGCCAGGAGAACAAATGGAATGACAAAAGGAATCTCCCAGACGCTACATTGTGGCCTGTTAACGCGACACGGCACTAAACAATGCAATTCCACCATTCCTTCCTTCCTTCCTATCCATGTTGCTGCACAGGAGATAGGGCGCCATTACTCATAGGCAAAAAGGAGAAAGCCATAAATCTAAATTAGCAGTGAGGTGTCACGCGGAGAAAATGCAACAAAAACCCAATTATGTGTAGTATTGAATTGGATGCACATTCTTGTATAAGCAGTGAAACAGAAGACATGATGGATGCATCAATAACAAGAATAAACCATTAGTTCCATTCATGTGTCTTGTATGAACAGGCATAGCTCAGCTGTGGAGAAACATAGGACTATGTCTGGACAGACCAGACAGAATTAACATTTCATGTAACGACAGACAAAGATATTGGCTCAATGAAATACTGTGTACATATAGGGCATACATACATACATACATACTGTATACACAGGGCATATATACAGTATGCTTCGCAAGCACTAAAATCACTAAACTCCCTTTCTAACAAAGCTTAATAACTTCATATCTGTTTGTGCATAAGGGAGAGAATAGTATGACCTTCCTCTATCAGAACAACTGTCCCAACCCCCAACCTATGGAAATAAGGTATTGTCCCTATGGTATAGAGTATTGTTGCAACACCCCACCTCCACTCTTCTTTAGCCCCTCCCCCGCCATTAGCCAAGATTTTCCATCCAATCCATCATCACTCTAAGCAAGCCTGGTGTGTCATAAGTGTTACCTTGGAAACCAGACTCGCTCTGTACGTGGCAAGGGCTTTCAGGTACTCTTTCTTGGCCGCCTCGGTTCTCCTCTTGTACGCCTGGAAATCAAAGAAGAAGGAAAATGAGAAGAGGTCTACACAGACATACTCACAAATGTTTCCCTTTCCATACATCATTTCAAGAGGTCTTCCTCCACAGTCATTTAGCACCTGCTCTTATCCAAAGCAATTAGGGTTAAGTGCCTTGCTCAAGGGAACAGCCAGATTTTTCACCCTGTCGGCTCAGGGATTTGAACCAACGATCTTTCAGCTACGGGCTTAACCGTGAGGCTAGCTGCCGCCCACACATTGTTTATATAGAAGAAAAATTAACACTCGAACTCTCCATAATTTTAGCGCTACAACAGACATTGCATCATGTGAATTCTAAATGTGGCCAATGCTTTCGTGCTCCAATCAAGTGCATCAGTTATGTTTAAAATCCTATTGTTTGTATGTGTGTGTTTGTGTGTGCGCGTACGTGTGGTGTGAACCCACGTGCGTGCACATGCGTGCCTGTGTGTGTACATTTTTGTGTGCGTGCATGTTGGTCTGTGTGTATGTTGAGGGGGGTTGTAAATAACAAGCCCAGTAAACCCCAGGAGAGAAGAGTTGTGGGGTAGATGGCACCATTGGTAGGTAAACCACCACAATCATTGGAAAACAAACTGAACGATCTACGATTAAGACTATCCCAGCAACGATACATTAAAACCTGTAATATATTATGTTTCACCGAGACATGGCTCAACGACGACACGGATAATATAGAACTGGCTGGCTTCTCAGTGCATTGGCAGGACAGAGCAGCTACGTCTGGTAAAACGAGTGGAGGGGGTGTGTGTTTATTTGTCAATAACTGCTGGTGCTGTCTAATATTAAAGAAGTCTCGAGGTATTGCTTGCCTGAGGTAGAATACCTCACGATAAGCTGTAGACCACACTATCTACCAAGAGTGTTCTCATCTATATTATTCGTAGATGTCTATTTACCACCACAAACCGATGCTGGTACTAAGACCAAACTCAACGAGCTGTATACTGTACCGCCATAAGCAAACAAGAAAACGCTCATCCAGAGGCGGCGCTCCTAGTGACCGGGGAATTTAATGCAGGCAAACTTAAATCCGTTTTACCTAATTTCTACCAGCATGTCACATGTGCAACCAGAGGAAAAAAAACTCTAGACCACTTTTACTCCACATACGGAGACGCATACAAAGGTCTCCCTCGCCCTCCATTTGGCAAATCTGACCATAATTCTATCCTCCTGATTCTTACAAGCAAAAACTAAAGCAGGAAGTACCAGTTACTTGCTCAATATGGAAGTGGTCAGATGACGCAGCTACTACTCTACAGGACTGTTTTGCTAGCACAGACTGGAATATGTTCTGGGATTCATCCAATGGCATTGAGGAGTACACCACATCAGTCACTGGCTTCATCAATAAGTGCATTGACGACATCATCCCCACAGTAACCATACATACATATCCCAACCAGAAGCCATATCCCAACCAGAAGCCAGAGCTGCTGCTTTCCAGGAGCGGGACACCAACCCGGACACTTATAAGAAATCCCGCTATACCCTCAGACAAACCATCAAACAGGCAAAGTGTCAATACAGAACTAAGATTGAATTCCACTACACTGGCTCTGACGCTTGTCGGATGTCGCAGGGCTTGAAAACTATAACGGACTTCAAAGGGAAACCCAGAGCTGCCCAGTGACGTGAGCCTACTAAATGAGCTAAATGCCTTTTATGCTCGCTTCGAGGCAAGCAACACTGAGGCATGCATGAGAGCACCAGCTGTTCCGGGCGACTGTGTGATCCCCCTCTCTGTAGCCGATGTGAGCAAGACCTTTAACAGTCTCCATATGAAGTGCATTCGGAAAGTATTCAGACCCCTTGACTTTTTCCACATTTTGTTTTGTTACAGCCTTATTCTAAAATGGATTAAATAGTTCCCCCCCCATCATCAATCTACACATAATACCCCATAATTACAAAGCAAAAACAGTTTATATTTTTATTGAGGAAATGCATAAAAAAAAAACGGAAATATCAAATTTACATAAGTATTCAGACCCTTTACTCAGTACTTTGTTGAAGCACCTTTGGCAGCGATAACAGCCTCAAGTCTTCTTGGGTATGACTCTACAAGCTTGACACACCTGTATTTGGGGAGTTGCTCCCATTCTTCTCTACAGATCCTCTCAAGCTATGTCAGGTTGGATGGGGAGCGTTGCTGAACAGCTATTTTCAGGTCTCTCCAGAGATGTTCGATCAGGCTCAAGTCCAGGCTCTGGCTGGAGCACTCAAGGACATTCAGACACTTGTCCCGAAACAAATCCTGCTTTGTCTTGGATGTGTGCTTAGGGTCGTTCTCCTGTTGGAAGGTGAAACTTTGCCTTGTGTCTGAGGTCCTGAGCTCTCTGGAGCAGGTTTTCATCAATGATCTTTCTGTACTTTAATCCGTTCAGCTTTCACTTGATCCTGACTAGTCTCCCAGTCCCTGCAGCTGAAAAACATCCCCACAGCATGCCGCTGCCACCACCATGCCTCAACGTTGGGATGGTGTCAGGTTTCCTCCAGATGTGACGCTTGGCATTCAGGCCAAAGAGTTCAATCTTGGTTTCATCAGACCAGATAATCTTGTTTCTCATGGTCTGAGAGTATTTAGGTGCCTTTTGGCAAACTCCAAGCTGGCAGTCATGTGCCTTTATCTGAGGAGTGGCTTCCGTCTGGCCACTCTACCATAAAGGCCTGATTGGTGGAATGCTGCAGAGATGGTTGTCTATCTGGAAGGTTCTCCCATCTCCACAAAGGAACTCTGGAGCTCTGTCAGAGTGATCATTGGGTTCTTGGTCACCTCCCTGACCAAGGCCCTTCTTCCCCAGTTGCTCAGTTTAGCCAGGCGACCAGCTCTAGGAAGAGTCTTGATGGTTTCAAAGTTCTTCCATTTAAGAATGATGGAGGCCACAGTGTTATTGGGAACCTTCAATGCTGCAGACACTTTTTGGTACCCTTCCCCAGATCTGTGCCTCGACACAATTCTGTCTCAGTGCTCTTGGGACAATTTCTTTGACCTCATGGCTTGGTTTTTGCTCTGACATGAACTGTATACTGTACTTCCATTCATTTTTTAAACTAGTAACGGGGGACCTTCAGACAAGTCTTGTGAGGCCTGTGGGCATCCTAGAGCAAAACAACTACATCTCCGTGTTTGTGAGAGTCTCACATTTTCACAAAGGGTTACATTAGTTTGTAGCCCAAACTGTTCGGATGTTACAGACAGGAGTTGGCAGATCGACTGTACCAACTTCAGACAAGTTCCAAGACGCTTGTGGGGGTTGTAGCAAAACGGAGAATACCATCGTGTTAGTGAGAGTCTCATCTTTCCATAGAAGGGTCATAATAGTTTGTAGGCCAATTTGTGAGAAGACCAATTTTCGGGATGTCTCATGGTCTGACAAACACAGCTCTAGCTCTGCCACCTTTCACCACAGATGCGGAAGTGTGACATCGGTGGATGTGGTGGATTGAGACGCATCCAATGCCAAAAGACAGATCTCTCAGATCTCACTTAAACTGACAGATTTTTATGTGACTTTTGAATGACTACCTAATCTCTGTACTCCACAGACAATTTTCTGTAAGGAATTTCAAACACAGATTCAACCACAAAGACCCTGGAGGTTTTCCAATGTCTCGCAAAGAAGGGACCTATTGGCAGATAAAATACATTTAAAAAAGCAGACATTGAATATCCCTTTGAGCAAGGTGAAGATATTAATTACACAACATTGTAATTACTCCACAATACTAACCTATATGACAGATCGAAAAGAAGGAAGCCTGTACATAATAAAACAATTCCAATACATGCATCCTGTTTGCAATAAGGCACTAAAGTAAAACTGCAGTAAAAAATAATTCAACTTTATGTCCTGAATACATGTTTGGGGCAAATCCAACACAAAACATCACTGAGTACCACTCTTCATATTTTCAAGCATGGCGGTGGGATGCATCATGTTTTGTGTATGCTTGTCATCGGCAAGGAACAGGGTGTTTTTGGGATAAAAAGAAACAGAATAGAGCTAAGCACAGGCAAAATACTAGAGGATCCGTATGCTTTCCAACAAGCTCTGGTAGACAAATTCATCTTTCAGGAGACAATAACCTAAAACACAAGGCAAAATATATTCAGGAGTTGCTTACCAAGATGACATTGAATGTTCCTGAGTGGCCTAGTTACAGTTTTGACTTAAATCGGCTTGAAAGCTATGGTAAGACTTGAAAATGTCCCCCATCCCTCCCATCTTTGTATCCTACATAATAAAATGTAACTTCAACTGCTTTCAATTGAAAATCCAGATGACAACAACTGCTGTGGGTGTCGCTTCAGGCAACTTAGTTAGTACCTTGCCCTAAAATACAATACAGGGGAAATGTAATATTCCATTCTAGATTAGAACTCACATGATAGGCTCTACTCTATATCAGCTGCTGTCAGGACAGTTAGAAAGAGGTACACCATTGCAGTGGGTGTTTTGTCTGTCAAAAACAGGTTTGTGTGTAAAATGTCTAACTTAATTTGACTACATCAATTTAATGTTCAACTGTTGCTGCTACACATGGAGGCTCTTCTTGTGTTTCCTCTTTGGCTCAAATACATTTTTTATAAATAAAATAATTTTAATCAGAGTCAAGGAACCGAGGATAAACAGACTGATTTTCTTTAGAAAAGAGCAGAACTAGCTCATTAAGGTGAGTTCTATCTGCTAGTCCACTGGCTCCATCTGCTGGGAACTCAGCAATGTGTGTATGTGTGTGTGTACCTGTTTCTGCTCCTCGCCCAGGCTGTCCCACATGGAGGCCACGATCTTGGACACATCCCCGAACGTGGCGTTGGGGTTGGAGCCCTTGATGGCCGCCTGGGTGTCCCTGAAGAAGAGGGCGTAGGCTGACACGGGCTTCGACGGCTCGTTGGGGTCCTTTTTCTTCTTCTTCTTCTGCGGTTTGGGCTTGGGCTTCGTCATCTCCGAGGAGGGCCGCTTCTCCCCTATCTGGAAGGGCGAGAGGAAAGGAGAAGGGAGGGAAAGAGGCAGAGAGAGGATTGTAAGCAACGACTGACATTAAAGTCCCAACAAATGCTGATCTCAATAAAAAAGGTTTATAGTGGTTCCGCCTATTCTACTTCCATGGTTAGTCATTCTAAAATGATAACAGATAACTGTGGAAGCTGAGATGTAGATGGTACCTTAATCTTTTGTTTTCTAGGTAAATGGTAGGGAAGGGGGACTGTCATTGTAAAAGCCCTGTATCGAAAGAAACAGAACTTGAACCAATCTTCTCACAATGGTATCCCCAACAAGACAGTGGAAAGACAGGTCAGATATTTCCTTGTAGGGAAAACCCTCGACAAGGAAGGAGAGCAACACTGTTGTATTAATCACAAATACAACATCGATGGAACAGGACTGCTCGGGCGGTACCCTTCACAAACAAGAGTACACAAAGAACAAATTAGAGGAGGGTTCTGAGAAACCAAAAGCCCCTTCTTCTGAGAAGAGAAAGAAAACAAATCAGTTACTGAGGACGAGGGTGAATGGCGGCTGACATTTTTGGACACCATCACCTGAGTCTATCTACCTCCCCCAGAGTACGGTTACATTTAAGGACACGACCTGAGGTAGAGAGACTGGGCAGAGCGCCATGGTCTGAAGGAGAGAGGAGGACACTAGGTAGAACCTTATCACAACTAAATGTTGTTTTATACTACTCATTCACACTATATGCTTGACTCTGCATTTGTTTGAAATGTTTTTGTTTCTAGGTGAGGAGAGAGGATAAGCGAGTCAATGGAAAGCTTGGGATGGTTAGGTGGCCATGAAATGATTGCCAGATGAGTGACAGGTGAGAATATCGAAAGGATTTGAGCAGACGAATTCCAAACTGCAGCTCTAAATAGTAATTTGCAGGAAAAATAAGACCACATGACACCTTGTAAGAGCTAACCGCTTGGTTCATTAAGAATAATCATAAACAGCCATCATAATATATTTTCCACAGTAAAGTACAGCTTTCTTCTATATTCGACATTGACGTCTATCAAATGTTTATGAAGACATTAGTCACCTGGCACATAAAGCTTCGAAGAAGTCAAATCCAGGTCAACTTAGCCTCGGTGTGATTCTTTATGGAAATTGCATTCCTCCTGATGTGAGTAGAACCCATCAACCATTTGAGGAGGGAGAAAAACATCAAGTGGAGAGAGGCTGTAGCTAATGGAGGACGGAAAGGAGAAGTGACTGCGGCTTGATGTGCCATTAAGAGTCCTGGTGACCATAAAGAAAAATAATCACATTTGATAGCCTACATAATTACCAAATATATAATGATCATCTATGATTGTGTGGAATGAAAGATGCATGCATTCTTAATATAAGGCTGAACCCATGACTCAAGTGACCATTTTAAGGGCATTTTTCAGGTAGTGTAGTCACCGTCATATAAGACTATACAATCTATTTATCTCCAAATGTCATGTTTATGTTACCATTGTGTTAGATTTGACAAACTACTTTGAAAATGTTCTGTGAAAAAAAACATTGATCCATACTGCTCTAGTATCATCAGGCAATCAGGGACACAAACCATGTGAAATAATTCTGAATGATCACTTGACTAGCAACTATCAAATGGCAACTCTAGGATGTTGAAAGCATTCCCATTTCATACAATCATCTTTCCTTTTAACTGCGCTTTCTAAACAGAAATGATTGCCTTTGAAATGGCATTGTTTAAGAAACCATTTGAAACAATATCTTCCACACAGCATGAAATTAGCTAATCAGAATCGGAGACTCGCAAACGCTTGCGTATAAAAAAGGGTCACTTGAATATAACTTTGGATGTGATGTGGAAATTAATGAAGATACCCCATTCAAAGTGAAAATGCACTCATCTCTCTCTCTCTCTCTCTCTCTCTCTCTCTCTCTCTCTCTCTCTCTCTCTCTCTCTCTCTCTCTCTCTCTCTCTCTCTCTCTCTCTCTCTCTCTCTCTCTCTCTCTCTCTCTCTCTCTGGTTAAGACAGTATACATTTTTTTTCTCCATGAGTGTGTGGTTTCATAAAAAATAAAAAAACTTCCACTTTTATGCAATTAGGCAAAAAAAGCTTTGAAATGACATCTGTTCCCCTCTGCCTTTGATGTGAAAGCTGAATAAATTGGACTAGAGGTAATGAAATGACAAACTGAAAAGCAAAATCATTTCCAGGAAAAATCATTTATATTTATAAATGGCAAAGCACAGCAACCCGTCAGAGAAAAATAAAGAAGGAAATTCTCTCTTCTCTCTGTATACAGTATGATAGTTGGCTACACTAGACAGAGAAGAAACAAAACTTCAATGGAACATCAACTCAGATGGAATAGAATACTGATGAAATGGAACGGATGAATATCATTTGTAAAGCTGGGTAGCCTATACGGTCAAGTGTCAGTGCCGTTGTACAGTAAAAGCAGCTTACTGATGGCATAAAGCAAGATGGTCGTTCAAATTAACTGAACCTGCAGTTATAATATGTGCAGTTTTGTTTCCAGATCAAAATAGAAATGGCCACTCTCCAACCACTACACCACACAGTCCCCGACTGCTGATTGCACTATACTATAAACATATAACAAAATTGTACATAGATGGTAAATAGATTTTCAGTTCGCAAGTCTAGGCCTGGATTTGAAAGTGTCAGCTCTAGGTCCATACAATCAGCATTGCTGTTGTCAGAAATGTGGAGAGGAAGAGAGGGGAAGAGGATGATGGGGAAGGGGGAGGGGTTGCTGTAATTCTGCATGGACAGCACTGTGCAGAGAAGACGAGATTAGATTTGACAGCCTGATACCTGCGTCACTGTCAAAACTGGAGAGAGGGGGACGGAGAGAGAGAGGGAGTGGCTGTTTAATCAGAGGACCCAGCACATACGTATATTTACACATCAAATGAAAAGCAAAATGGAACCCAGAAAGAGTAAGGTTATCTCTAAAACGTCTCCCAAGGGCTGTGTATCACTTTCAAATGGGTGGGAATGTGTACAGTGCCTTCAGAAAGTACATATTCATACCCCTTGACTTATTCCACATTTTGCTGTGTTACAGTCTGACTTCAAAATTGATAAAATAAAATAAAATTCTCACACAATACTCCACAACGCAAATTTATTGAAAATAAAATACATAAATATCTAATTTCAATAAGTATTCACACCTCTGAGTCAATACTTTGTAGAAGAACCTTTGGCAGCGATTACAGCTGTGAGTCTTTCTGGGTAAGTCTCTAAGTGCTTTCCACACCTGGATTGTGCAACTTTTACACATGAATCTTTTCAAAATTCTTCAAGCTCTGTCCAATCGGTTGTTGATCATCGCGAGACAACCATTTTCA
This sequence comes from Salvelinus fontinalis, assembly GCF_029448725.1. Lineage (NCBI taxonomy): Eukaryota > Metazoa > Chordata > Actinopteri > Salmoniformes > Salmonidae > Salvelinus > Salvelinus fontinalis. The sequence goes on from NC_074695.1 coordinate 39,768,582, forward strand.
GGTCTTGCCATAGATTCCAAGTACATTGATGTCAAAACTGTAACTCGGCCACTCAGGAACATTCACTGTCTTCTTGGTAAGCAACTCCAGCGTAAATTTAGCCTTGTGTTTTAGGTTATTATCCTGCTGAAAGGTGAATTCATCTCCCTGTGTCTAGTGGAAAGCAGACTGAACCAGATTTTCATCTAGACTTTTGCCTGTGCTTAGCTCCTTTCCAATAATTTTTTATCCTGAAAAACTCCCCGGGCCATAACAATTACAAGCATACCCAAAACATGATGCAGCCACCACTATGCTTGAAAATATGGAGAGTGGTACTCAGTAATGTGTTAAATTGGATTTGCCCCAAACCTAACATGTTGTATTCAGGACAAAAAGTTAATTACTTCGCCACATTTTTTTGTAGTATTACTTTAGTGCCTTGTTTGCAAACAGGATGCATGTTTTGCAATATGTTATCACTGTGTCAACTAGGTTATTATTGTGGAGTAATGTCACGCCCTGACCTGAAATATCTCTGTTTTCTTTATATTTTGGTTAGGTCAGGGTGTGACTAGGGTGGATACGCTAGTTTTTGTATTGTCTAGGGGTTTTGTATTGTCTAGGGTTTTGTATGTCTAGGGTTTTGTAGGTCTAGGTATTTGTATGTTTATGGTGGCCTGATATGGTTCCCAATCAGAGGCAGCTGTTTGTCGTTGTCTCTGATTGGGGATCATATTTACATAGCCATTTCCCTTTGGTGTTGGTGGGTTCTTATTCTATGTTAAGTTGCCTGTCTGCACTATTCATATAGCTTCACGTTTCGCTTGTTTTGTTAGTTTGTTCAGTGTTCTTTCTTTAATAAAAGAAAAATGTACGCATACCACGCTGCACCTTGTTCCGATCTTTATGACGAACGTGACAAGTAACGACAATATTGTTGATCCATCCTCAGTTTTCTACTATCACAGCCATTAAACTCTGTCACTGTTATAAAGTCAAGTCAAATCAAATCAAATTTTATTTGTCACATGCGCTGAATACAACAGGTGTAGACCTTACAGTGAAATGCTTACTTACAAGCCCTAACCAACAATGCAGTTAAGAAAATACCTAAAAAAAAAGTATGATATAAGAAAAACAAATAATTAAAGAATAGCAGTAAATAACAATATATACAGGGGGTACCGGTTCAGAGTCAATGTGTCAATGTGCGGGGGGACCGGTGTCGAGATAATTGAGGTAATTATGTACACGCAGGTAGGGTTATTAAAGTGGCTTTGAAACAGTCTGGGTATCCATTTGACTAGCTGTTCAGGAGTCTTATGGCTTGGGGGTAGAAGCTGTTTAGAAGCCTCTTGGACCTAGACCTGGCGCTCCGGTACTGCTTGCCGTGCGGTAGCAGAGAGAACAGTCTATGACTAGGTTGTCTAATTTTTAGGGCCTTCCTCTGACACCGCCTGGTATAGAGGTCCTGGATGGCAGGAAGCTTGGCCCCAGTGATGTACTGGGCCGTACACACTACCCTCTGTAGTGCCTTGCGGTCGGGGGCCGAGCAGTTGCCATACCAGGCAGTAATGCAACCTGTCAGGATGCTCTCGATGGTGCAGCTGTAAAACCTTTTGAGGATCTGAGAACCCATCTCCTGAGGGGGAATAGGTTTTGTCGTGCCCTCTTCACGACTGTCTTGATGTGCTTGGACCATGTTAGTTTGTTGGTGATGTGGACACCAAGGAACTTGAAGCTCTCAACCTGCTCCAGCACAGCCCCCTCGATGAGAATGGGGGCATGCTCGGTCCTCCTTTTCCTATAGTCCACAATCATCTCCTTTGTCTTGATGACGTTGAGGGAGAGGTTGTTGTCATTGCACCACAGGTCTATGACCTCCTCCGTATAGGCTGTCTCATCGTTGTCAGTGATCAGGCCTACCATTGTTGTGTCATCAGCAAACTTAATGATGGTGTTGGAGTAGTGCCTGGCCGTGCAGTCATGAGTGAATAGGGAGTACAGGAGGGGACTGAGCATGCATCCATGAGGGGCCCCCGTGTTGAGGATCAGCGTGGCACATGTGTTGTTACTAACCCTTACCATCTGGAGGCGGCCCGAAGTCCAGAATCCAGTTGCAGAAGGAGGTGTTAAGTCCCAGGGTCCTTAGCTTAGTGATGAGCTTTGAGGGCACTGTGGTGTTGAATGCTGAGCTGTAGTCAATGAATAGCATTCTCACATAAGTGTTCCTTTTGTCCAGGTGGGAAAGGGCAGTGTGGAGTGCAATAGAGATTGCATCATCTGTGGAGCTGGTGCGGTATGCAAATTGGAGTGGGTCTCGGGTTTCTGGGATAATGGTGTTGATGTGAGCCATGACCAGCCTTTCAAACTATTTCATGGCTACAGACGTGAGTGATATGGGTCAGTAGTCATTTAGGAAGGTTACCTTAGTGTTCTTGGGCACAGGGACTATGGTGGTCTGCTTGAAACATGTTGGTATTACAGATTCAGACAGGGAAAGGTTGAAAATGTCAGTGATGACTGTTCGCCAGCTGGTCAGCTCATGCTCAGAGTACACGTCCTGGTAATCCGTCTGTTGACCTGTTTAAAGGTCTTACTCACATCGGCTGCAGAGAGCGTGATCACACAGTCATCTGGACCAGCTGATGCTCTCATGCATGTTTCAGTGTTACTTGCATCGAAGCAAGCGTAGAAGTTACTTAGCTCGTCTGGTAGGCTCGTGTCTCTGGGCAGCTCTCGGTTGTGCTTTCCTTTGTAGTCTGTAATAGTTTGCAAGCCCTGCCAAATCCAACGAGCGTCGAAGCCGGTGTAGTACGATTCAATCTTAGTCCTGTATTGACACTTTGACTGTTTGATGGTTCGTAGGAGGGCATAGCGGGATTTCTTATAAGCTTCCTGGTTAGAGTCCCGCTCCTTGAAAGCGGCAGCTCTACCCTTTAACTCAGTGTGAATGTTGCCTGTAATCCATGGCTTCTGGTTGGGGTATGTACATACAGTCACTGTGGGGACGACTTCCGCGATGCACTTATTGATAAAGCCAGCGACTGATGTGGTGTACTCCTCAATGCCATTAGAAGAATCCCGGAACATATTCTAGTCTGTGCTAGCAAAACAGCCCTGTAGTTTAGCATCTGCTTCATCTGACCACTTTTTTATAGACCGAGTAACTGGTGCTTCATGCTTTAATTTTTGCTTGTAAGCAGGAATCAGGAGGATAGAATTATGGTCAGATTTTCCAAATGGAGGGCGAGGGAGAGCTTTGTATACGTCTCCGTGTGTGGAGTAAAGGTGGTCTAGAATTTGTTCCCCTCTGGTTGCACATATAACATGCTGATAGAAATTCGGTAAAACTGATTAAAGTCACCTGCCACCAGGAGTGTTTGCGTCTGGATGAGCGTTTTACTGTTTGCTTATGGAGGAATACAGCTCATTGAGTGCGGTTTTAGTGCCAACTTTGCTCTGTGGTGGTATGTAGACAGCTACGGAAAATACAGATGAAAACTCTCTAGGTAGATAGGGTGGTCTACAGCTTATCATGAGATACTCTTCCTCAGGCGAGGAAAACTTTGAGACTTCCTTAGATATCATGCACCAGCTGTTGTTTACATAAATGCAATGGCCCCCGCCCCGTGTCTTACCAAAGGCTGCTGTTCTGTCCTGCCGATAGAGTGTATAACCCGCTAGCTGTATGTTCTTAATGTCGTCGTTCAGCCACGACTCTGTGAAACATAAAATATGACAGTTTTTAATATTCCGTTGGTAGGATATACAGGCTTTCAGTTCGTCCCATTTATTTTACAGCGATTGAACGTTAGCTAGCAGAATGGAAGGCATGGGCAGATTAGCCACTTGTCGCCTGATCCTCGCAACGCACCCTGATCTTTTGCCTCGAAATCTCTGTTTCCTTCTCCGGCTAATCACGGGGACCGGGGCCTAGTCGGGTGTCTGCAGTATATCACTCGCGTCCGACTCGTTGAAGAAGAACTTCTCGTCCAATTTGAGGTGAGTAATCCCAGTTCTGATGTCCTGAAGCTCTTTTCGGTCATAAGAGACGGTAGCAGCAACAATATGTACAAAAATAGCATGATTGGTTGCGAGCCGATAAGACGGCAGCCTTACCCTCCAGCTCCATCACCTTATGGTAAAATCCCTGAGTGGTTTCCTTCCTTTCCGGCAACTGAGTTAAGAAGGACGCCTGTAGCTTTGTAGTGACTGGGTGCGTTGATACACCATCCAAAATGTAATTAATAATTTCACCATGAGTAGGGAGGGATATTCAATGTCAGTTTTTCTTTGCCTTCTTTGCGAGGCATTGGAAAACCTCTCTGGTCTCTGTGGCTGAATCTGTGTTTGAAATTCACTGTTTGACTGAGGGACCTTACAGATAATTGTATGGGTGGGCTACAGAGATGAGCTAGTCATTAAAAATCATGCTAAACACTATTATTGCACACAGAATGAGTCCATGCAACTTATATGTGACTTGTTAAGCACATTTTTACTCCTGAACTTATGTAAGCTTGCCATAACAAAGGGCTTGAATACTTATTGACTCAAGACAATTCAGCTTTTAATTTTTAATGAATTTGTTAAAATATTAAAACATAATTCCACTTTGACTTTAGGGGGTATTGTGTGTAGGCCAGTGACACACAAGTCTACATTTGATAAATTTTTAACTCTGTAACACAACAAAATGTGGAAAGGTCAAGCGGTATGAAAAATTTCTGAAAGCACTATACCTGTCATGGGTTTAGTGGATGCCAGGAGAACGCTACCTGCCTGAATGGATAGTTCCAACTGTAAAATTTGGTGGATGAGGAATAATGTTCTGGGGCTGTTTTCATGGGCTAGGTTAGGCCCCTTAGTTCCAGTGAAGGGAAATCTTAACGCTACAACATTCAATGACATTATAGAGGATTGTGCGTTTCCAACTTTGTGGCAACAGTTTGGGGAAGACCCTATCCTGTTTCAGCATGACAATGCCCCAGTGCATAAAACAAGGTCAATACATAAATGGTGTGGAAGAACTTGACTGGCCTGCACAGAGCCCTGACCTAAACCCCATCGAACACCTTTGGGATGAATTGGAACGCCGACTGCGAGCCAAGCTTAATCGCCCAACATCAGTGCCCACCCTCACTAAAGCTCTTGTGGCTGAATGTAAGCAAGTCCCCGCAGCAATGTTCCAACATCTAGTGGAAAGCCTTCCCAGAAGAGTGGAGGCTCTTATAGCTTATAGCAGCAAAGAGTGGACCAAATCCATATTTTTGCCCATGATTTTGGAACGAGCTCTTCGACGAGCAGGTGTCCACATACTTTTGGTCATGTAATGTAGATGGGGAAGGGGGGGCTTCAATGTATTTCGTAAGAAGATACTTTCGAGAGCTGTATTTTTGTATTCGTATTTTTAAAATACTTTTCTACATCATTTTTTAATGCGGTTCACCATTGTGTGGGCCCCTCTCATCCGGCATTGGTATCAGAAGTCTGATGGCACTATGGTGTGATAAGAGCGTCTGCTAAATGAACTAAATATAAATGTGTAAGTAAGAATAAACAATTGCAAAGCATGCTGAGTATTATTCTAATGAGCTCAGCCCCGAAACAAGGTTTTGTCTAGAAGGGATACAGCTTTTGTCAAAATTGAATTTTCGTAGCAGGTTTAAGAGAACTAGGTCACGCTGTATGTCATCTAGACATGTTCATTCTGGTTTGTTCATTTTCACATATACATTTACTGTACATTTTGGTCATTTAGCAGACACTCTTAACCAGAGTGACTTACCGTCAGTCCATTCAACTATGGTAGGTAAACAACAACATATCACGGCCATAACAAGTAAAACGTTTCTGTAACCATTACTGAGAATGTTGATGCTGTTCGGGACGGCTACTTGCAAATGCATTTCTGTATTTTAAAATACAAAATACATGTGTTATAATTAAATACATTTCAAAATACAAGTATTGTGTAGTTTATTTTGATACATTGATCTTTATGGTATTTTGTAATTGTAGTTTGCCATTTTATTTTCAAATGTTTGCCCATCCCTGGTTATTGTACCCCCTTAGCTCCCTGGAAAATGGACTCTTCCAACAACTGACTTTTATAAGTGGTGCTTAATGCAGCTGTTGTCTATAAGCCTTTGTGGGTTTCGAAAAAGCCAAGTGGGCATGGCTTGAACTGTGGTGACTGGTTATTGGTTTATGCTGGTTATAGATTGGCAGAGTTTTTCCAAGGTCAAGTCACATGGTCATAGCCCTACCTATACCAAAAAGAGACTGACGTTTATGCTTTAACTATATACCACACACATCTGGAAACTCATGTCATACTGTTCCTCTGTAAGTAAGTCTGACTGAACGTCATGACCCTGAGTATATTCAGGCATATGTGCAGAGAACCACACAAATCAAAAGGAAATACTGTTCAGCCCAAACAATTATGAAGAGGAAGTGTAAATGTATGTGGCACATGGTATTTAAGACATGATTATATTGGTTGGAAATTAATATTATAACCCAGGCTCTTTGGCTCAGGAAATTGCAACGAAGGCAGGCATTCCGCAATGGAAAACCTCAGAACTCTTGATGATTTATGGAAAAGATATTGACCACATTTTTCCTCAAACATACAGTATACAGACAAAACTTGCACACCAGACATGACATCTACAAATAACCTCCATTTAAAAGGATAACAGATTAGGTAGATAGGAGCTAAACATACAAAATATGAATGATGGGTTGTGTGTGGCTCAGTTGGTAAGCCTATGGTGCTAGCAACACAAAGGTTGTGTGTTCAAATCCCACTGTGGCACTGATATGAAAAAGTCTGCTCTCAATGTAAGTCTATATGGATAAAAGCATCTACTAAATAGGATATATATACACATGGTTGGGTAGGTTACTTTCTAAATGTTACCTGTCCCAAATTGTAATCAGTAACTGCACTTTTGATTACCCAAACTCAGCAAACACAATTCTACAATTCACAACCTCTCTTTCGCCATCGCCATCCGGCTTGGATTCTCTGTCGACATGACCACGTCTGGTCTGCAGACGTGCCCTCAACCGGTGCCCTCAACCGGCCTCCGTCTGAGCAGACCCCCTCCGTCTGAGCAGACCACCCCCCGGGCTACTAACTTTAAACGCGTGCTAGCTTAGTGGAGGCCTCACTGCTCCATCTACGGCTGCCCCCTGGACACTATGATCACTTGGCTACATAGCTGATGCCTGCTTGACTGTCCATTAATTCACGGTACTCCATTCTGTTTATTTGTGTTTTATCTGTCGGCTCTGTGCTTTAACTCAGGATCTGTGTGTAGTTAATCCGACCCTCTCTGCCTAGTCGTCGCCATTTTTACCTTCTGTTGCTGTGTTAGCTGACTAGCTGCTGTTATCTCACCTGTTGTTTTAGCTAGCTCTCCCAATCATGACCTGCAATCACTTTATGCCTTATTGTATGTCTCTCTCAAATATCAATATGCCTTGCATACTGTTGTTCAGGCTAGTTATCATTGTTTTGGTTTGCAATGGACCCCGTAGTTCCACTCTCCGTACCTCTGATACCTCCTTTGTCCCACCCCCCACACATGCGGTGACCTCACCCATTGAGACCAGCATGTCCAGAGATACAACCTCTCTTATCATCACCCAGTGCCTGGGCTTGCCTCCGCTGTACCCGTGCCCCACCATACCCTGGTCTGCACATTATGCCCAGAATCTATTCTACCACGCATATAAATCTGCTCCTTTTATTCCTTGTCCCCAACGCTCTAGGCGACCAGTTTTGATAGCCTTTAGCCGCACCCTCATCCTACTACTCCTCTGTTCCTCGGGTGATGTGGAGGTAAACCCAGGCCCTGCATGTCCCCAGTCACCCTCATTTGTTGACTTCTGTGATCGAAAAAGCCTTCGCCTCATGCATGTCAACATCAGAAGCCTCCTCCCTAAGTTTGCCTTACTCACCGCTTTAGCACACTCTGCCAACCCTGATGTCCTTGCCGTGTCCGAATCCTGGCTTAGGAAGGCCACCAAAAACTCTGAGATTTCCATACCCAACTATAACACTTTCCGTCAAGATAGAACTGCCAAAGGGGGAGGAGTTGCAATCTACTGCAGAGATAGCCTGCAAAGTTCTGTCATACTTTCCAGGTCTATGCCCAAACAGTTCGAACTTCTAATTTTAAAAATTAATCTCTCCAGAAATAAGTCTCTCACTGTTGCCGCCTGCTACCGACCCCCCTCAGCTCCCAGCTGTGCCCTGGACACCATCTGTGAATTGATCGCTCCCCATCTAGCTTCAGAGTTTGTTCTGTTAGGTGACCTAAACTGGGATATGCTTAACACCCCGGCAGTCCTACAATCTAAGCTTGATGCCCTCAATCTCACACAAATCATCAAGGAACCCACCAGGTACAACCCTAAATCCGTAAACATGGGCACCCTAATAGACATTATCCTGACCAACTTGCCCTCCAAATACACCTCTGCTGTCTTCAATCAAGATCTCAGCGATCACTGCCTCATTGCCTGTATCCGCCACGGGTCCACGGTCAAACGACCACCCCTCATCACTGTCAAACGCTCCCTAAAACACTTCTGCGAGCAGGCCTTTCTAATCGACCTGGCCCGGGTACCCTGGAAGGATATTGACCTCATCCCGTCAGTTGAGGATGCCTGGTCATTCTTTAAAAGTTACTTCCTCACCATATTAGACAAGCATGCTCCGTTCAAAAAATGCAGAACCAAGAACAGATATAGCCCTTGGTTCACTCCAGACCTGACTGCCCTCGACCAGCACAAAAACATCCTGTGGCGAACTGCAATAGCATCGAAGAGCCCCCGCGATATGCAACTGTTCAGGGAAGTCAGGAACCAATACACGCAGTCAGTCAGGAAAGCAAAGGCCAGCTTTTTCAAGCAGAAATTTGCATCCTGTAGCTCTAACTCCAAAAAGTTCTGGGATACTGTAAAGTCCATGGAAAACAAGAGCAACTCCTCCCAGCTGCCCACTGCACTGAGAATAGATAACACGGTCACCACTGATAAGTCCGTGATAATCGAAAACTTCAACAAACATTTCTCAATGGCTGGCCATGCCTTCCTCCTGGCGACTCCAACCTTGGCCAACAACCCCCCCCCCCCCCCCCCCCGCTGCTACTCGCCCAAGCCTCCCCAGCTTCTCCTTTACCCATATCCAGATAGCAGATGTTCTGAAAGAGCTGGAAAACCTGGACCCATACAAATCAGCTGGGCTTGACAATCTGGACCCTCTATTTCTGAAACTGTCCGCCGCCATTGTCGCACCCCCTATTACCAGCCTGTTCAACCTCTCCTTCGTATCATCTGAGATCCCCAAGGATTGGAAAGCTGCCGCTGTCATTCCCCTCTTCAAAGGGGGTGACACCCTGGACCCAAACTGTTACAGACCTATATCCATCCTGCCCTGCCTAGCTAAGGTCTTCGAAAGCCAAGTCAACAAACAGATCACTGACCATCTCGAATCCCACCGTACCTTCTCCGCTGTGCAATCCGGTTTCCGAGCCGGTCACGGGTGCACCTCAGCCACGCTCAAGGTACTAAACGATATCATAACCGCCATCGATAAAAGATATTACTGTGCAGCCGTCTTCATCGACCTGGCCAAGGCTTTCGACTCTGTCAATCACCATATTCTTATCGGCAGACTCAATAGCCTCGGTTTTTCTAATGACTGCCTTGCCTGGTTCACCAACTACTTTGCAGATAGAGTTCAGTGTGTCAAATCGGAGGGCATGTTGTCCGGTCCTCTGGCAGTCTCTATGGGGGTACCACAGGGTTCAATTCTCGGGCCGACTCTTTTCTCTGTATACATCAATGATGTTGCTCTTGCTGCGGGCGATTCCCTGATCCACCTCTATGCAGACGACACCATTCTGTTTACTTCCGGCCCTTCCTTGGACACTGTGCTATCTAACCTCCAAACGAGCTTCAATGCCATACAACACTCCTTCCGTGGCCTCCAACTGCTCTTAAACGCTAGTAAAACCAAATGCATGCTTTTCAACCGTTCGCTGCCTGCACCCGCACGCCCGACTAGCATCACCACCCTGGACGGTTCCGACCTAGAATATGTGGACATCTATAAGTACCTAGGTGTCTGGCTAGACTGCAAACTCTCCTTCCAGACTCATATCAAACATCTCCAATCCAAAATCAAATCTAGAGTCGGCTTTCTATTCCGGAACAAAGCCTCCTTCACTCACGCCGCCAAACTTACCCTAGTAAAACTGACTATTCTACCGATCCTCGACTTCGGCGATGTCATCTACAAAATAGCTTCCAATACTCTACTCAGCAAACTGGATGCAGTTTATCACAGTGCCATCCGTTTTGTTACTAAAGCACCTTATACGACCCACCACTGCGACCTGTATGCCCTAGTCGGCTGGCCCTCGCTACATGTTCGTCGTCAGACCCACTGGCTCCAGGTCATCTACAAGTCTATGCTAGGTAAAGTGCCGCCTTATCTCAGTTCACTGGTCACGATGGCTACACCCACCCGTAGCACGCGCTCCAGCAGGTGTATCTCACTGATCATCCCTAAAGCCAAAACCTCATTTGGACGCCTTTCCTTCCAGTTCTCTGCTGCCTGCGACTGGAACGAATTGCAAAAACCTCTGAAGTTGGAGACTTTTATCTCCCTCAACAACTTTAAAAATCTGCTATCCGAGCAGCTAACCGATCGCTGCAGCTGTACATAGTCCATCTGTAAACTACCCACCCAATTTACCTCCCTCACCCCCCATACTGCTTTTATTTATTTACTTTTCTGCTCTTTTGCACACCAGTATCTCTTCTTGCACATGATCATCTGATGATTTATCACTCCAGTGTTAATCTGCTAAATTGTAATTACTCGATTTATTGCCTACCTCATGCCTTTTGCACACATTGTATATAGATTCTCTTTTTTTTCTACCATGTTATTGACTTGTTTATTGTTTACTCCATGTGTAACTCTATGTTGTTGTCTGTTCACACTGCTATGCTTTATCTTGGCCAGGTCGCAGTTGCAAATGAGAACTTGTTCTCAACTAGCCTACCTGGTTAAATAAAGGTGAAATAAAAAAAATAAAAAATAAAATGTAATTTGATTACTTTCAGTTAGTTTTGGATTACTTTCCCATCAAGAGGCATTAGAAGAAGATAAAAAGGATCCATCAAATGCATTTGGTGTGTAACAGACTCGCTCAGGTGGAACAAACTTAAACTTCCGCCTTTTTTCAATGTTGAATTGAATGTCATTGAGAACACAGAAAGGTGTCACAATGTATTTTTTCCCCCACATACATAATTTCTGAATCTAAAAGTAATCTAAGGAGTAATTCTCTAGTTAAAAAAAAAAAAAGTATTTGTAATCTGATTACAATATTTTTGCTGGTATTACATGTAACCTGTAAGCCTGAGGCTAGAACTTTTCTAGCAACATTTCTTCTCAACTAGCCTAATGGCTAGTGCCCAAAATCCTTAAATTCCATTCATGCATGTAACTGATTACATTGCAACCAAGGCAGGCATCTCGCAATGTAAAACCTCAGAATTCTTGATGATTTCTGGAAAAGATACTGACATTGTTTTTTACATTTAATCAGTTACTCCCAAACCCTGTATATATAATTATATTATGTACAATGGCACTACTGTCAACCCTAAAGGAGACATTTCTAAAAGCCTTTGCCCAGCAGTGGACCTAACTAAGCACAAATTGCTGAACCCTCGTATTAGATTATGTGGTGAAAACAGTCCTAAGTGAAAACTAATTACATTAACACTTTGCTAACGAGCTGTTGGAGAGGCCCCTGGAGGTTGGCTCTTCATAAAGAGTGGCAAAGCATCTGCCACGCACTTCCTGACTCTGCTCACGTTCTAATTGGCCCCAGTGGGTTTCTGTAGCACAACCGTGTTATTTAGAGGTGGGGGAATTAAATGCTCATTTTCCATCCAGGTAGGCCTACAGTGGATCTGGAAAGTATTCAGACCCCTTGACTTTTTCCCTATTTTGTTACGTTACAGCCTTATTCTAAAAGGGATTTAATTACTTTTTTCCCCTCATCAATCTACACACAATACCCCATAATGACAAAGTGAAAACAGGTTTTTATAAATGTTAGCAAATGTATTAAAAATAAAAAACAGAAATAACTTATTGACATTAGTATTCAGACCCTTTGCTATGAGACTCGAAATTGAACTCAGGTGCATCCTGTTTCCATTAACATTGAGATGTTTCTACAACTTGATTGGAGTCCAGCTGTGGTAAATTCAATTAATTGGACATGATTTGGAAAGGCACACACCTGTCTGCAGGGATGTTTTTCAGCGGCAGGGACTGGGAGACTAGAAAAGATGAACGGAGCAAAGTACAGAGAGATCCATCCAACAGGACAACGACCCTAAGCACACAGCCAAGACAACGCAGGAGTGGCTTCGGGACAAGTCTCTGAATGTCCTTGAGTGGCCCAACCAGAGCCCGGACTTGAACCCGATCAAACATCTCTGGAGAGACCTGAAAACAGCATTGAGTCCCAAAAAGACAAAAAACCTGAGTTGATTTGGATGATATTTATATTTCCTATCTGACACTCTGAATGGGGCTTTGCAGACCGAGAGGCAATACAAGAAGATACAACTATTACTCAAACATGAACTATTAATCAAACACTAATGGTTTATTTCCATAGCAACAGCCTGATGGAAAAATTCCCACCCTTTAATGGTCATTTACTATGTTTCTCTGTAAACATCAGACCAGCAGGAGAGATGGCCGCCAACAGAATGTCAGGCAACAGAGGCATCACAGGGCCACAACCTGTTGATATCAATCAAACTTTCATTTTCTATTGGAAAAAGAAAGGAAAAACACTTCAGAGCAATATTCTGATGCATATTGACATAGCATATCTGCCTTAACACTTTAAAGGCACAATATGTAATTTCACCAGCCTGACCCTGCCACTTTGTTTGGCAAATAGAGGAGTGGGGTTAGGTAACTACTCTTACAGCACCACTGTAACTACCCTTCAATTAAAATGTAACTACTCTTAACTACACTCCATGAGATCAACATGAAGCTATGCATTGTGGTGTTTTGACTCAAATTACATTAAAAACATAAATAAACAATGGAGTACTACCACCATACATTTCAGGTTTTGACAGGGTAAGCCAGCTGTACTAAGCCAGTGTTTCCCCTGGGATATTTTTCATCAGTGGTGGCAAAGCTAGCGGGGGGAGTAGGGTGGTTCATTTTTTTTAATGCCCTACTCTTGGCCGCAGAGACAATATGTTGTTATTTTAACGCAAATTGCCTGCAATTCTACACAATATGCCATGGCTTAGGTCGTGCTCTTATGCTATCTCAGTGACTCAAACATTATAACAAAATCAATGGTGGCCCCATGCCATGCCATTTTTAAAATGAATATAGGGGAAACATTGACTATGCTCATAATGCATTTAAAAGGTTAGATGTCTATAAGTTCATAAAGGGACGCATATTTTTTAGTGAACCATACATTCCGATAACAGTGCAAACGATGAGGTCTCCCGGTATCCCTAATCAACTTGGCTTGGCTTATGGCTGTATTGGAGCTAACTGCTTGCTACTACCTGCTGCTGCAGAAAGCCTAGCTGACTTTAGTTGCTGCCGTACCCATTAATTAAAATCAGAGGTTATTTTCCAACTTCTTTCCGCTCCTGCGAAGAGCATCAGTGAGCTTAGTCAAAACTATAACCTCCTCCATGTGCACACCTTATGCAACATGCTACTCCAGTACAACTCATTCCTCTTTCTCTCTGCGCCCCTCAATGAGATGGTACAGAGATGGTGTGTAAACATAACAAATGACTAATTGTCAGGAGGGGGAGGGGTGTTGTCGGCGCAACAGGCTTTGTTTGGCTGCTGATGTGCACTGTCACATACGAAAAGACTAGATGAAAAATGTGTGTCAAATTCACTTGCAGCACAGCACCATTTATTTGGATCCCCTTCAAACCCGATTTAAAGAAATAGAAAAGGAAGACAAGACAATGAGCAGCGCTCCGTGTTCAGGCCTATTATTCTCAATAAACTTCACTTATGCTTTGAAATAACATTCAATCTATTCCACAACAGAAATAAGTCAAGTAAATTGTGTAGGCCCTATTGTGTTCACGCCCCAAAGAACACTGACTGTGTTATGAAGTCGTCGTTATGAAGCCCTTTCAAATAAAGTGTCACTGGTTGTACAGTAGTCCTACAGTATGTATGCTACACCCTCTCTTGCTTGTAGGCCTCCAGCAGCTGTGTTGAGCGAGCGCTACTGCTGGCGAAAGCAGGTAGTAAGGCCTAATCCTGTGGACTGACTGTCTAACCCAAACCCCAGTCGCTCCCTGGGTGAGAGTGATGGCTTCCCCGTGCGCGGGGCCGCGGCTGCTATTGTAGAATCACAGAGCGTTTAATTTAAACAAATGACTATAATAATGGCTTGTTGTGTGCTGGGCTTAATTAGCATTTCAAAGGAAATGGCAAGCCCCTTTTAAGTGGACTTTGTGTCCCACTGTATGTGTGTACTGTAAGCAGGTTCCCCTCTTCAGACTAGCATGGAAAAGCAACATGTTCAGTCTGTGTAGTCTGTCAGTGCCTTTCCTACTCACAGGGGTGTATATCAATTTTGTAAATCGCTTCCTTCCCTCAGCTCTTGATTGCTGGATACTGGTATTATAATTGTACTAGGTGTATGTTAGTTATACTAAATAGTGAGTATGCTTCTCCCTTTTGTGCTTCTTCTCTCCATGATAAAATATTACCTTAAGAGTACTGGAACTAATATGTACTGCAACATGAAAAAGCAGAACTATTTTCATCAGGATAAAAAGTGGTTCTCCAGATTCAATTGTTTACTCTTGTACATAATCTCAGAAAGTCAGTTAATGCAATGTTACAAAAACTCTACGACCATGCTGTTTTAAATATTAATTCGTCTTAACAGTCGCCTAAGGTTATTTGAATTAGCAGCATGAATATTCATGGCTCCAATGAATGCTCATTTGTTTTTAATGTTTAATCCTTTAATACACTTCTTAATTTCTTTACCCTCATCCATGCATAAGCATCCAAAGCAAAGCTTTACTTTTGTTCAACACTTTCTTTAATAACATATTTGTTTTTATTCAAAGTGAATCATAGTGCCCTGACTATTATTGAGTTCCTGTGAAAGCGAAACAAGATGTCATATATGTTCCAGTTGAAGGCAACAGTGCAGGCAGGTCATATTTGATGTGTCTCAGGCCTGCCCAGACAGTCTGGAATGGGACTTCATTGCTAACTTCAATTCAAACAGCAGAAATCGTCCATTTTAGCCCCATATGTAATCATTATTATTCATCTTGAGGTTATGCTGTTTGAATATGACCATTCATGTTTTTAAGATCAGATACTGATTTGTATAATATGTGACTGGCTAATTCTGACCTTGTTCAACATTTGATTCACCTTCCATGTACTATGATTCTGTCAATAACTGCAGCCATCGATACACTTTTTGTGTTGCTGCTTTTAAAATGGTTGTGTTGTTTTTCTCGCTGTCTATGCCCCGGTCTATGTCCTAAATGCCAAGTGATGTAATACACATTTCCTTTAACAGATTAAATTAAGTTAAGCTAACATTCAGTGAGTCTGATTAAAATGTATGCCGAAAACACACACAAACAACCACAGACAGTTTCAAAACTAACACTTTGTGTCGATCTAAAACGGGTTATAAAGAAAATCTAGAAGTACCAGTAAAACATCCCACATGATTAAAGTGATAGTTCATCCAAATGTAGGAATTGTCTATTGGTCCCTTACCCTGAACGGAGTCTATGGACAAGGAGGCAGTAATCCATACTTGGGCATGTCATTTAAAACATGTAACATAGAGTACATAGACTTCCATTTAAACACATTTTCTAATAAGGATGAACTATCCCTTCAGTGTGTTATTATTGGATAGCAGCATAGTCAACCATTTTTTATATTGGTAAAGCAAGTATGGCCTTAAACAGTCTGAAAATAACATTGGCTTTGCATCACAACAGTAATGCCAACTAGACACCATTCATAGTCTAACAATAACCCAACTGTAAAGTATTTAGACAACAGAGATTCCTGAATACATGCAGCCTGTGGTCTAATGACAGATGCACCCTGCCAAAAATAGTTATGTCGCTCCACATGTTTAACTAGATTGAACAAATCCCCTAATTCGGATAATGTGAGTTCTACATTAACTTGCAGATTTGACTGAGCTTTTGTGGCGGTGGGTAGTTCCCCAAACCACCCTCATTATGCTTGAAAAGAGACGTCGGCTGGCGTTCAGTTTTAATATTTAAACGTCCCGGCGTCCCCCTCGGCACTGTGCCTGTCCCCATCCTCCACTCTTATTGCCGCCTGCCGGAGAATTCCCTCCTCTTTTTCAAATAATTCCCTCCTCTTTTTCTTGCAAACATAAGCCAGACGATCCAGGCTCGGGGATCTGGTGGCCAGTCAAACATGACGCCCCCAACAGTGGCACACTGAGGAGAAAGCAACGTTGACAGTGATAGGGATTCTCCATGCAGACATAATGAGCGCTCCATCAAGCTTACAAATTAAGCATTGTTCAATGTCCCATTCAAACTTTGTGTCCATCTGCCCTTAGATAACATAGTTTTTTGGGCAGGGGGGTCAGAACATTTCTAGAACATCAGACTTTCTCCTATAACACTATCCAGCTAGCAAACACCTATCGGACCACTGATGGCTATGAGGCAGTACACCACTGTAAGCTGATATTGGAACCATGTCGATAGCCTTTACTCTATAAGTAGTGTCGGCTACTGCCGGCTGACCACTGGAAAGCACATCAGCCAAATGAGTAGTGGGCTGCTGACTTTACCAATAACAAGCCACCGTAAACTTCTAATTAAGGATAAAATATCCAAACCATTCCCTCATGTTTTGGAAACTTATTTTGCTAGCTGTGATATGTGATTATTGTAATTAGCAACAAAGGCAGAGTTTGTTGTCAGCTACTACATACAAATGCATCGTAGAAAGGCAGGCTAAGATTCAAAGTCTCAGATGAAACATACAGTAGCTTGACGTAAATACGAATTTCATTTAACTATCATAAAAAATACTACTACTTTCATATCCAAGTCGAAAGCTACATATCGTATCAACATTTAGTTGCTTCAGCCCATTTTCCCATCTTCTGCATCCTGTGAATTAGCAGCTAATTATTTAGCCTTCTGGGCAGTCAGAATGAACAGAGGGCGGAGCCTGTCAAATATGAGATTAATTCATAGGAAAAAATAAGAGGTTTCTAAATGAGTGGAAGGGTATTATCATGTGCTCCACCAGTGATCAGAGATTTGGGATATTTGTGACACTGCTCTCAGTAATAAAAAATATATATTTGAGACATCTATGACAAGAAATGAACAAGTGGGCTTATATGACTATGTCTATTTCTAAAATTATGTTGATGCTCATGGTCAGATCAACTGCTGACAATACTGTAATGCCTTAAATATGGGATGTCAAACTCATTCCACGGGTTTAGTTATTTTTGTGTCTGTTGGTTTTGTTTTTTTTCCTTTCAATTACGCCCTAGACAACCAGGCGAGGGGAGTTCCTTACTAATTAGTGACCTTAATTCACCAATCAAGTACAAGGGAGGAGCGAAAACCCGCAGACACTGAGCCCTCCGCGGAATGTGTTTAACACATGTGCCTTAAAGGGATAGTTCAGCAAACGTACACATTTATAAACTGGCTAGTTTAACAAAAGAGGTCACTCCTTGTCCTAAAGACTGTTTTCAAGGTTAGACAACACATATCAAGAGTATGTAATTTCCCTGAACTATCTGTAACGTCCTGACCAGAGTTCTTATGTGTTTTGCTTGTTTAGTGTTGGTCAGGACGTGAGCTGGGTGGGAATTCTATGTTGTGTGTCTAGTTAGTCTGTTTCTGTGTCCAGCCTAATATGGTTCTCAATCAGAGACAGCTGTCAATCGTTGTCCCTGATTGAGAATCAGATATAGGTGGCTTGTTTTGTGTTGGGGATTGTGGGTGGTTGTTTCCTGTCTCTGTGTTTGTATTCTGCACCAGATAGGACTGTTTCGGTTTGCCACATTTTGTTATTTTTGTTCGTTGTAAGTGTTCACTGTTTTTATTTAATTAAACATGTTGAGCACTGGCTACGCTGCGTGTTGGTCCGATCCCTGTTTCACCCTCTTATAGTGAAGAGAGGGAAGGCTGCCGTTACACTATCTCTTTAAAACTGTTTGCTATGTGAGACCATGAGATGCATGGAGAATCCTAAAGCAGAGAGAAGTTTCCTGAGCTTTAGCCTTAGGCTAAATGTTGTACACAAACCAGCAACATCATCCCCAGAGATGAGCAATGTCTATTGCTCCAGCTGAGCTTGTAGTTCTGTATTTGTAAAGGAGTTTACATACCCGGTAGGATAGTTATCATTGCTGATATGAACTGTATGCTTGAGGCATTGCTGTTGAATCAACTCATTTTCTTATTGTTACAGTACAGTTGCAATGAAAAAAACACTTGACACTGAATTATAATGCTTCACTTTAATAATAATAATAATGATCAGCATATGCCTTCATCGAATACTAAGGAAACCTTTATGTTTTGCATTACCCCACGTTGCAAAAACCACACTTTCTGCCTTTTTCAACACAAATGTTGTTCCTGAAACACAAATACCGTGCTGTGGCTATGACAAAAATATGAATTTCATCTGTCAATTATGCCTTTATTGGCATGAAATTAAGGTTCATTGACATCATAGGAAAAACGTCAAATGAAACATCCTCATCTTCAATTCCTTTAAGATATTTCATGCTATACATTTCTATGCCTCTGCCTGAGAAATAAGCTCCTCTTGTCCCCAGAGATAATAAATGAATTACATTTTTTTCCTTATCGGTCATCTATTTTTCCAGAGTAAGCTATTACTTGCTCAGGTTGCTAGGCAACAGGAAATATTAATAGTCACTATTATTAGCCAGGCTCCAGCAGAGTAGTACTAAAATGAGGAAGTGGAAAACATGAATGTGTTACATAAATCTTTGGACTGTTCACGGTGTGTGCAAGTCTCTGTTTGTGCAGTGATTTATGGCGATGACGATTCATTTATGAGAATAGGGGGTGTGAAATAAGAAAATGGAACATTACCCTGAAGGACTATTTGAAAATAAATTATTGCAAAGGTGAAACAAAAGCTGTTAATAAACCAGGACTCTCTTTCTCAAAGAAATGTTATTGGCCTAATACACCAAGTAGGAAAGGGGAGCTGCTTTCTCCCATATGTAAATGTCTATGTTTGTGCGCATAAGCACATACGCATGGCATGCACATGAACACGCACCCATGCATGCCTCATTCCAATTGTGTCAATTAATGCTGTCTTTGCTTTGACAAATAGTAGCTCGAGCATTTTCTAACCACTGGTAAATGTATAATTAAAGAAATAAACGCCAAAAAACACAATACGTAGCCTACTATATATCACTATACCACCCATATTCAACTTACTGGTATGTTCAACACAGTGACTTAAGCCCAGTCTCTGCCACACACATAAAATGTACAACATAGGCACTTTGATTCCAAAATCTCATAAGACCTGATTAAACCAAGGATAAATGCCACGGATGCTCACATTAAACCATGAATATTTATAAGCCAAAAGTTATATTTGTGTCAGATGAAAGTATATAAAACTGAATTATTCACACGCAGGTCATCTATAATTCATCTCGTTCGATTCCATGATTAAAAAACTTGGATGTGTACGCCAGGGGTGTTTGCATGTTCAGTGTGAACCATGTTGAACACATGAAATAGTCGCTTACTGGCGTTGGAATGGAGGTCCTCGGCATCCTTATGAAAGAGAAAAGTAGCTGACAAGGGAGAACCCTTTCTCCTCCAAGACCCTCTTTTTCGCTTTGTCTATAAGAGAGTGAATGAAAATGTGCACCGCACAGCTCGTTGCTCTCTTTCTGTGCTCACTTTGAGCGAATCAAATCTTTTGAGTTTGACGATTTGAATAGACATGAAGGAGTCTGTCGCAAAGGTCTGGGAGTTAAAAAGCATCATGTGTAAAGCAAAATTGTTGCATGTGTCTGCAGGGGTCTCCATAAGCGTTTGTTCCACACTCTGTAATAGGCCTGTTAGAGTGCTGCTAATTGAAACAAGTGTGTTTCCCTGTTCTAAAAGCAGAACATGTCCCTTATGAAGCCACGCTGAAAATATGTGCTAATTAACAAAACATTGAATTGAATCTTACTCTGCATTGGCAAACAAATACTGGTTATACCCTCATACCAACCCTAACAACAGTCCAACGACGACAAAACAACCAATTAAATTATCATACATGCTCATAACAAGTCTTGCAATGCATTATAACTGCATCATAATGTGTTATACCTGCAGGCTTTAAGTAAAGCGTCAGCAAACGTTCCATGACGATATACATAAACCAAACTGCAGCTCTGGATGAGTGAGGAGGAGGAAGAGGAAGAGACAGAAGAGGAGAAAGACTGTAACTGGTGGATCTTACCGAGTGCATGGTATGCCCCGAGAGAAGATGGCTATCTTGGCTCAGCATGTTGGACATCATGAGGGCTGCGGGCAGCTCCGGGTAGGAGTAGGGGTTGAGCAGGCCGTTGTGGGGCAGCGAGTGAAAGGTGTAGCCTGACTCGGGGTCCATAAGGTGCAGCAGAGAAGGATCAGCGTGGTTGGGGGGCGTAATGGGGGGGATCTCGTAGTCTTCATCCCCTCCTCCTCCGCTGTTGCTTCCTCGGCCCTGACTGGAGTAGTTCTGAGAGGGGAGACAAGGTGATGGGATGAGTTTCAAGTTCAAGGTTCACATTTTCAGTTTATTTTCCATTTGTGATGAACACATTGGAAACCTTGCTAACTCGAGTTCTTACGGTAAAAGGAGTGATGTGGTGAGAGTGTAGGAGTTGAGATATTGAAGTAAAATATATCAACAAATGCCATCGTTCACGATGCCACAAATTAGTCATCTATTAGGAGATTAAACGACAATGAATTCACCTGAAACCACAACTGCGTATGCTTCTCTACGTAGGAAGACATTAATATACAAATCCTACTTTAATAACCAATACTAATGTGCTCACTCAGCTTTTGAAATCAATCCTAGTGCATGTTATAATGCAGAATGATGTAAAGCTCTCTCTGACTAGGGGGCCTCAGTGTCAGTCCAGAATGAAGGAGCATGTACAAACAAAGAAATCTGTTTGTGATGATGAAAATTATTTACTTCAATGTATGTTGAAGATGAATGGCTTATTAATCAATAAGCCAAACAAATCATTACTCATGGAGCACTGGCAACAAACACCAGGGTTGGGGTCAATTACTTTAACTCTTTGAATTAAAGATACTCACATTGACTAACATTTCTCAATGTTCTGATTGATAATGGGATTTCAATCAAATTCCTGAACTGAATTTGGTTGAGATGGAATGAACTAAATCCCCCTGACAGTCGTGACGTCATGAGTTGTATTTAAGGTGACTAAATACCTCTTCTCTCCCTCTATCAGAACAAGGTGAAAAACGTTCTCATGATTCTGCATATGCAAATCAGGTGGTAGAGGAGGAAGCCTCACTGTGGTATCTTCAAGGGCCATCTTGACATAATATTATGCTGAGAAATATGGTTTTGCACTCTCAAAAGCACACTGAGGGTATTCACCAGGGAATGAAAAGCAATTTTGTCAGAGGCAATCTGATGCTGACTCCCTTTATAATGACTGGGGAAAATTAATCATCACAAATAGTATTCCAGTGTCAGCCATTCAAGAGCTTTTTAATAGAATTTTTATGATTCATGTCTCGGGGTACACATCAAGCAGTCCGTTCTGCAACATTTCAGAAATCAATTCAATATCATCTTCGTGTAGGCCGTCACCTCGCCTGCCAGAGAAGCCATTTATCTTGCAAACAAATACTTTTAGCAAACAAATGGAAAGAAATACTGAGGAAAATAAAGCATGGTCCAACAGGCTGTGTTGGTGCATGGAACCAAGATAAAAGGCAGTTTTTTTCACTTGATGTTTTCATAACATACACTTTACGTGTGTATGGACTTATAACGCAATACTATAATTACTATTGTATTCAACTTCAGTGAGAGCTCGTGTTCCCACAAAACAGGTTAATGACAACCCGTATTTATTTTCTACTTTGTCCATCGGAATTGCACTTCTCAAAACACTTTCAAGGACTGTGCTACTACAGTTTTGTCTAATGAGCGAGATAAATATTGTATATTATTGTAATATATAAGGATTTCTTGAAAAAAAGGCAAATATGTCACTTAGCAAGTATTTTCATAATTTGTAATTTGGGAACACCATTATTAGATTACTGAAAAAAGTCATTTACCTGGCTCTAATCAGTCCTATTATTCTCTGAATGAACCTACCAATGGTATTGAAGGGATACTGTATAGGATTCTGTATGGTTTGTCATACCTTGGCTATTCAGTAATATGAGGTAGTTTACTGTGCATTTGAACATGTGCACAACAATGAAAGAACAGCTGTTATTAAGACACTTTATGACATCAAGTATCAATGAGATACTTGTATCTAGGATACATTTATTGACTGTTACACTATATATGCAAAAAATCGAGCAAACAGCCATGCAATCTCCATAGACAAACATTGGCAGTAGAATGACCTTACTGAGGAGCTCAGTGACTTTCAACGTGGCACCGTCACGAACTAACAACAAGTCAGTTCGTCAAATTTCAGTTCGTCAAATCACTGTAAGTGCTATTATTGTGAAGTGGAAATGTCTCGGAAGTAACAACGGCATGTAGAATGTAAAAAAATTCTGTCCTCGGTTGAAACACTCACTATCAAGTTCCAAACTGCCTCTGGAAGCAACGTCAGCACAATAACTGTCATCGGAAGCTTCATGAAATGGGTTTCCATGGCCGAGCAGCCGCACACAAGGCTAAGATCACCATGCACAATGCCAAGCATCGGCTTGAGTGGTGTAAAGCTCGCCGTAATTGAATTACATTTATTTTGGGTAACAGACATATACAACAAAATGTACAATGTGGAACCAGAGGATATCACTTGAAAGTATTCATTAAAATGCTTGTTTTTACAAAGTGGTCCTCGATGGTAAAAACAATAACACATATAATGATTAAAAGGCAAGACAAAATTACAAACAACCATAAATACATTAATTTATATTGACATCCTAAAAAGTGGCACAATTCTCTGCACTTCTCGCTAACCTTAAAAATAAACCATATTAATTTCAAATTAAAACAATCTATCCATTGCACATCAAGCATATCATTCAAATAAATACACCTGACCAGCCGTAGGGGGCACAAGGGGCAGTGGAGTGGTTTCTCCTACTTAGACAACCTTGTCCAAATGAAAACCTTCGACTGCTTTTTAACTCCTCTCCCAGGTGGTCATTCTCTCTTTCTCCCCTTACCCATCTGTCTATCGCCTCCTTTGAATTCCATGCTGTCACAGTTACCAGCCCTTTCAAGCTTAACATCCTTATCATTTATCGCCCTCCAGGTTCCCTCGGAGAGTTCATCAATGAGCTTGATGCCTTGATAAGCTCCTTTCCTGAGGACGGCTCACCTCTCACAGTTCTGGGTGACTTTAACCTCCCCACGTCTACCTTTGACTCATTCCTCTCTGCCTCCTTCTTTCCACTCCTCTCCTCTTTTGACCTCACCCTCTCACCTTCCCCCCCTACTCACAAGGCAGGCAATACGCTTGACCTCATCTTTACTAGATGCTGTTCTTCCACTAACCTCATTGCAACTCCCCTCCAAGTCTCCGACCACTACCTTGTATCCTTTTCCCTCTCGCTCTCATCCAACACTTCCCACACTGCCCCTACTCGGATGGTATCGCGCCGTCCCAACCTTCGCTCTCTCTCCCCCGCTACTCTCTCCTCTTCCATCCTATCATCTCTTCCCTCTGCTCAAACCTTCTCCAACCTATCTCCTGATTCTGCCTCCTCAACCCTCCTCTCCTCTCTTTCTGCATCCTTTGACTCTCTATGTCCCCTATCCTCCAGGCCGGCTCGGTCCTCCCCTCCCGCTCCGTGGCTCGACGACTCATTGCGAGCTCACAGAACAGGGCTCCGGGCAGCCGAGCGGAAATGAGGGAAAACTCGCCTCCCTGCGGACCTGGCATCCTTTCACTCCCTCCTCTCTACATTTTCCTCTTCTGTCTCTGCTGCTAAAGCCACTTTCTACCACTAAATTCCAAGCATCTGCCTCTAACCCTAGGAAGCTCTTTGCCACCTTCTCCTCCCTCCTGAATCCCCCCCCCCCCCCCTCCTCCCTCTCTGCAGATGACTTCGTCAACCATTTTGAAAAGAAGGTCGACGACATCCGATCCTCGTTTGCTAAGTCAAACGACACCGCTGGTTCTGCTCACACTGCCCTACCCTGTGCTCTGACCTCTTTCTCCCCTCTCTCTCCAGATGAAATCTCGCGTCTTGTGACGGCCGGCCGCCCAACAACCTGCCCGCTTGACCCTATCCCCTCCTCTCTTCTCCAGACCATTTCCAGAGACCTTCTCCCTTACCTCACCTCGCTCATCAACTCATCCTTGACCACTGGCTACGTCCCTTCCGTCTTCAAGAGAGCGAGAGTTGCACCCCTTCTGAAAAAACCTACACTCGATCCCTCCGATGTCAACAACTACAGACCAGTATCCCTTCTTTCTTTTCTCTCCAAAACTCTTGAACGTGCCGTCCTTGGCCAGCTCTCCTGCTATCTCTCTCAGAATGACCTTCTTGATCCAAATCAGTCAGGTTTCAAGACTAGTCATTCAACTGAGACTGCTCTTCTCTGTATCACGGAGGCGCTCCGCACTGCTAAAGCTAACTCTCTCTCCTCTGCTCTCATTCTTCTAGACCTATCGGCTGCCTTCGATACTGTGAACCATCAGATCCTCCTCTCCACCCTCTCCGAGTTGGGCATCTCCGGCGCGGCCCACGCTTGGATTGCGTCCTACCTGACAGGTCGCTCCTACCAGGTGGCGTGGCGAGAATCTGTCTCCTCACCACGTGCTCTCACCACTGGTGTCCCCCAGGGCTCTGTTCTAGGCCCTCTCCTATTCTCGCTATACACCAAGTCACTTGGCTCTGTCATAACCTCACATGGTCTCTCCTATCATTGCTATGCAGACGACACACAATTAATCTTCTCCTTTCCCCCTTCTGATGACCAGGTGGCGAATCGCATCTCTGCATGTCTGGCAGACATATCAGTGTGGATGACGGATCACCACCTCAAGCTGAACCCCTGCCTCACACAGGAAGCGGCGCAGGTCCTAATCCAGGCACTTGTCATCTCCTGTCTGGATTACTGCAACTCGCTGTTGGCTGGGCTCCCTGCCTGTGCCATTAAACCCCTACAACTCATCCAGAACGCCGCAGCCCATCTGGTGTTCAACCTTCCCAAGTTCTCTCACGTCACCCCGCTCCTCCGCTCTTTCCACTGGCTTCCAGTTGAAGCTCGCATCCGCTACAAGACCATGGTGCTTGCCTACGGAGCTGTGAGGGGAACGGCACCTCAGTACCTTCAGGCTCTGATCAGGCCCTACACCCAAACAAGGGCACTGCGTTCATCCACCTCTGGCCTGCTCGCCTCCCTACCACTGAGGAAGTACAGTTCCCGCTCAGCCCAGTCAAAACTGTTCGCTGCTCTGGCACCCCAATGGTGGAACAAACTCCCTCACGACGCCATGACAGCGGAGTCAATCACCACCTTCCGGAGACACCTGAAACCCCACCTCTTTAAGGTATACCTAGGATAGGATAAAGCAATCCTTCTGACACCCCCCCCCTTAAAAGATTTAGATGCACTATTGTAAAGTGGCTGTTCCACTGGATGTCATAAGGTGAATGCACCAATTTGTAAGTCGCTCTGGATAAGAGCGTCTGCTAAATGACTTAAATGTAAAATGTTAAAGCTATTTCTACTTTTTCTTTGCTTGATCTACAAGGGGATACTATTCCATAGACAAATACCTGTATAGAA
The DNA here is from genome assembly GCF_029448725.1 of Salvelinus fontinalis. Taxonomy (NCBI): domain Eukaryota; kingdom Metazoa; phylum Chordata; class Actinopteri; order Salmoniformes; family Salmonidae; genus Salvelinus; species Salvelinus fontinalis. The sequence goes on from NC_074695.1 coordinate 39,794,728, forward strand.
AAACATGCTCCTCGCAGTACTGTTTACTCTTGGGATTTTACAAGACATAACACTCGTAGATCTGGTATTGTAACTGTGTTGTTTATAGACCATATCAATGTGGTTCTTCATATAACCTGGGGCACGATCATTTAAGATGTCAAACATAATGATTACGTTTAAGTTGGTTCACTCTGGACTCCAAAGGCAACATGCCCACCTCCCGGAAGTCCTGTACCCCTATGTGGTTCCTAGGGGGGACATTCACCATATACCTGATAACATTATTTTGCATGACCTGCATTCTCTTTTTCAGCTTTTTTGATAGCCCACTATACCAAGCAGAGCAAGCATAATCAAAACGACACTGAATCAAGGTTGAGACAAGCAGTTTCTTAACTTTGATGTTAAAATATCAATCATTTCAATTTGTTTGCCATTTTAGAAATCATTTTAGCAGCAATCAGGTCTCCAGATAGGGATTGATCTAAGGACACACCAAAATAAGTTACACTTGTTTTAGATTCAATCTCCTTGTCTGCATAGTTTACCCTTATCTTGTCAGCCCTAAGCAATCTACGTTTTGTTCCAAACAAAATCGCAAAAGTTTTTCCCAAATGTAGCGACAAATTGCTGTCAGTCAACCAATCTCTAACAAAATGCAATTCCTTACTCAGGGTTTCCTTTATGTAAACAGTATCCTTCCCTGATACCAGTATGGCTGAGTCATCAGCATAAAGCACTTTACTGTACTTGGCATATCATTAACGCATTTAAGAAATAAGAGAGGCTCTAAAATTGACCCCTGCGGTACTCCACAGGATATTTCTTTGGCCTCTGACAGAACATCGCCAACATTACATACTTGTGTTCTGTTGGTCAGATAAAACCCAAACCAATTCACTGTTACATCATTTAGACCCATGCATTTCAGTTTCATCAGGAGAATATCATGGTCCACTGTGTCAAAAGCTTTGTGCAAGTCTAACATGACCATACCTGTACAGTTCCCCTTCTCACTTTTCTGCTTGATGTGGTCAAAATGGTGGATAAGGCAAGTATCATTGGAATGAGCATCTTCTAAAGCCAGATTGGACTCTGGAGCAGTGGAAACGCGTTCTCTGGAGTGATGAATCATGCTTCACCATCTGGCAGTCCGACAGACTAATCTGGGTTAGGCGGATGCCTGGAGAACGCTACCTGCCCCAATGCATAGTGCCAACTGTAAAGTTTGGTGGAGGAGGAAAAATAGTCTGGGGCTGTTTTTCATGGTTTGGGCTAGGCCCTTTAGTTTCGGTGAAGGGAAATCTTAATTTTACAACATACAATGACATTTTAGACGATTCTGTGCTTCCAACTTTGTGGCAACAGTTTGGGGAAGGTATTTTACTGTATCAGCATGACAATGTCCACGTGCACAAAATTAGGTCATTACAGAAATGGTGTGTCGAGATTAGTGTGGAAGAACTTGACTGGCCTGCACAGATCCCTGACCTCAACCCCATCGAACACCTTTGGGATGAATTGGAACGCCGACTGCGAGCCAGGCCCAATCACCCAACATCCGTGCTCGAACTGACTAATGCTCTTATGGCATTAGTTCCCGCAGCGATGTTCCAACATCTAGTGGAAAGCCTTTCCAGAAGAGTGGAGGCTGTTACAGCAGCAAAGGGGGGACCAACACCATATTAATGTCCATGATTTTGGAATGAGCTGTTCAACAAGCAGATGTCCACATACTTTTGGTCATGCAGTGTATGTTGCTAAGACGTTACGAAACGCTAGCTTCTTTGCTTGTATGGATTCAGCACTTTTTAAATGCTTAAAATGGCTAAAGCTTCCCCTGCATTTCATCCAGCTTTTATCCGAAATACCACTACATTTATTTCAGACAATTCCTTCTCCAAGACTGAAGTAAATTGATGTAGGATTCATGTTAGAAGATTTGAATGCCGCAAGAGGCGATTTTACAATCAGGCCTTCCATTCTTTTAACAGCTCTGTTGGATGCCCTTGAGGATAAAATGTGGGACAAGGACATTACAAGTTCAATATGTTCAAATACAGATAAATAACTCAAACATCTACTGTCTTTCAGGACATTGCGGGCTGCGGAGTAAACAGAAGGGGTCAAAACTAAATGTAAAATTCAACCTCGCTACCAAACCATCGCCCTCCCATGAAAAGTGAAATGTATTCTTTTTTTTTTGCAGAGAAAAAAATGCTTGTAAAGCTCTGAGGACACTACACAACTCCTCCTCTCTACAGTTCCATTCTACATGTAGGCTGTCCACATATGCGATAATCTAACACCTGTGATTATATGGATTAATATCTATGTTGAATAAAAATATTGGATAAATCCACTAGTATTCCACAGCATATATGTACATTTAAATGCTTTGTTTTGATTGTACTGTATACTCCAATACTGCATTCCATTTGCTTAATCAAACACACTCTACCTTTACTAAGAATAGGCTATCTATTGAAAGCCAGTCCAGTAGCCACATGTCACGTCAAGAAAACGACAGATCGGCCTTGCTGTAGCAATTTGCAGAAGCTGGGGATGCATAAACAAAGATGTCCGGCCATCTCTAGCTAAGAAAGAAGAAAGAGATAGGACGACGACAGTTCGCCACCATGGCCTTTTTTGCCTTTACCTCCCTTATCTCACCTCATTTGCTCACATTGTATATAGACTTATTTTTCTACTGTATTATTGACTGTATGTTTTGTTTATTCCAGGTGTAACTCTGTGTTGTTGTATGTGTCGAATTGCTATGCTTTATCTTGGCCAGGTCGCTGTTGCAAATGAGAACTTGTTCTCAACTAGCCTACCTGGCTAAATAAAGGTGAAATAAAAAAAATAAAAAAAGAGATAGGACGACGACAGTTGGATGAGGATAGGCTACTCAAACATTACATTCTAGGACTAGATCCAGCAGCCAAGAATAGCCTCTTGAGCAGAGAGAGGACAAAAACGACACTCAACAACGAGAACGAGTGGGTGTTTCAGAGCGATGGTCAAAAGGACAAAGGACAGTGCGTTGGGGCACGTGACCTATCCACCAGGCTTTCAGTTGACACAAAATTCCATTGGGTTTTATGCATCAGCAGAACCAGCCCTCTACAATAGATGGCAATGGTAATAAATGGCCCTCGATTGAAAAAGAGCATAAGATGGATTTCAGAGCCGGCTGACTGACAGTCAGGTAGAACTGGGATAAGTAGCCTGAAAAGGGGGCGGTTTGCACTGTCCAATCCCGTGTCAGGGTCACAGGTGATGTCCTTCAGAAGCCTTGGGTAGGGGAAGTGCGGTATCTTCCATCCTGCTCCCCTCACTGGCAATTCCCTCAAATGTCACACCAAAATAGATCTAATTTAGTTGGGTAAAAGACCCCTGTCCACACTCCATTACAGCTGTGTGTGGCCTATTTGAGCTGAGCTCGAGCTCCACCAAAACCACATAAAAATAAATGATATGAGGAAGACTTTTGACCAGAGTGGAAAAAGAAACATGCCATTAAATCTGGCACTAGAATTACCCCCAATTTTTTGTATGTGTTTACATCACTTATTTTCATGATTTCACACCATTTCAGAAGTCACAAGACAGCCATCCTAGGATAACATCAACGTCCTCTGTCGAATACTCGTGTATTTGCCTTTCTCCGGTGGTCGGCTGCATCATTAGATTAATTTATATTATTGCTTCTTCAAAGGACATTCAACATAGTATGTGATGGATGTGTTTTCAGAGTGGTGAAATCAAGTTCACTGCAACGTTACGTCAAAGACGCGGTCCTTATAAAAAGATTTATCCAGCTCGACTGCTTCACCGCACAGACGTGGCAACGCAATCGTTGAATTTGTCCCGAGCAGGTGGATCTAAACACAATAAAGAATGCGACATACTTCCTTACACCTAAAATAAGTAACAAAGTAATTTTGTGTCGAAGTCAAACATTTGTTTTACGTCGGAGGCAGAGACATTGCATATGGTTTACATCACCCGTCTCCCCGTATCTATAGCAGGGACACACACTGTCTAAATGGCCCAAATGTTGATTTAGACGTTCACAAAAATAACAGATTTTGACTATCACTAATGTCATGATACATTTGGTAAAGTAATAAAGAATGTGAACGATCTTGGGTAGATGTTTCTAAAACAGATATGGACATATTATAATGTGTGAAAAGGCTTATTCATTCACATTTTTTATTTATTTTTGTATATGGGTTATTATACTTTTATTATGTACTAGATCTTATGGGTTGAAAAGTGTATTTTTTCTCAATCAGAGTAATAAGTGTATGTATGAAGAAATAAAGCTCTGACAGACTGTTTGAAACATCCAGAAAGCATGATCTTGTCAGTGGCCAAAAATAGGGATATTTGTGGTGCACCACATTTCCGTATTTCATCCATTCATTATGGTTAAAATCACAAGAACAAATAAAAGATGTCAGCCTGTAGTCACTCTTCCCACTAGGGGAATGTGGAAGCCCCGGTAATCACATATGGCACAATAGCCTACCCATAATCCTCATTTATTTTATATTTCCGTGATGTCATTCTCTTTAAGCCGTGGCAAACAGGGCGGGGGGAGGGGGGGGGGGGATGATCCCTCATGTTCTTTCTCTATGCCCTCATTCCAGTCAGGGTAATAAGAGAACATTGTGATTTACTTTCACTGAACCGCGAGGAGTGCATCAGAGAGAATCTACTGCGGCAGGGCCATTCATATAGATTTAACTTTCCACAGTATTATACCAGATGTCTACACGTCTATTGTATTTCAGGCATGACCTTGGTCTCCATATGATGAGAAAGATCACTGGGGGAGTGAGGGAGAGAGAGAGAGCGTGAGAGAGAGAGCGCGAGAGAGAGAGCGCGAGAGAGAGAGCGCGAGAGAGAGAGCGCGAGAGAGAGAGCGCGAGAGAGAGAGAGCGAGAAAGAGAGAGCGCGAGAGAGAGAGAGAGAGGAAGAGAGAGCGAGAGAGAGAGAAAACTATTTAGTCCTCTCTAAATCCCTCCGCAACAGCAATACTGCATATAGAGTGGAGCTCAAAATAGATCCAAGGTTTCAAGTTCTCTTAAAAGAGTGCATGAATCATTCAGTTTACTTTCCCTGCTGATAAGGTGGTTTTAAGATTTTAGCACGATGTACATTTAGATTAGGAGGACCAAGCGAGTCACAGTCAAAGGAGGGCCTTCACTAGATCATTCTCATGCACTTTACTCCAGACCTGGGTTCAAATACTATTTGAAATATTTCAAATGCGCATCTGTCTGGAGTACCAGATCATTTGCAACTATGCTATTGGTTCCATTGCGCCAGGCAAGCTCAATCAAGCCCAGCTTAAAAGCATTTTCAATTATTTGAAATAGTATTTTTGAACCCAAGTCTGCTATACTAAAGATATTGGGATAGTCTTGTACCGGTCCTGTTGTCTAGTCTAGTAGAACCTGAAACATAAAGGGAAATCTCAGCTAAAACTGGAACGCACTCACAGAGATCGTGGCGACCCTAGGCCCATATCTTCTTTCATTTCTACTCCTTCAGAAGCTGATGATAATTGGATTTATTGGCTGACATAGGCTGACCTACATAAGACGACCCTAACAAATCCTCTCAGCGTGGGTGTGGGCATCCTATTCCCTCAATGTTGTCTCAATGTTGTCTCAATGTTGAAGGAGCATATTTTTATGTGTAACTGCTTTAGAATAACAGTACACAACAGATAGAGCTAGATGATAAGGTTTTCATCTCCACTCTCTCCGTTGTTCTATGCACAAAGTGTTCTAGTTGGGCTCAGGAAAGAGATGTGCGTCACCCTTTCCACATGATTAGTCATCTGCTCATGCAACTTTTCGCATTACCAAAATGGAAAGATGATGAGAAGAGACCTGTATATGCACATCCACTGAAGAGGGAAGGGGAGTGTGTGTGTGTGTGTGTGTGTGTGTGTGTGTGTGTGTGTGTGTGTGTGTGTGTGTGTGTGTGTGTGTGTGTGTGTGTGTGTGTGTGTGTGTGTGTGTGTGTGTGTGTGTGTGTGTGTGTGTGTGCGTGTGCGTGTGTGTGTGTGTGTGTGTGCATGCGTCTGTCTGTTGTGCTCAGAGTATAAATGGTACACCATGAGTCACCATTAAGTAACTTTGCTCTCACCTCACCATCACCCACATGTGGTGTATGTGCTACCACCGTGTTCCAAGATGTCCCTGCGCTGTTCCGACACACATCTCCACTGACTGACTCACAGCGCAGGGCCAGAGAGGCCAAACAACATCTGCACGTACTCTATGGGCAGCGCACTTGACTGGACGAAGCTGCTGTGTGGTGAGAGGGGAGGGATATTGTGTCTACGTAGAGTGTGTTATGTGTGTGTCGGTGAGAGGGGTGAAAGAGAGAGAGAGATTGGAGAGAGAGAGAGAGAGAGATAGGGGAGAGATGGAGAGCGAGAGAGCGAGAGAGAGAGAGAGAGAGAGAGAGAGAGAGAGAGAGAGAGAGAGAGAGAGAGAGAGAGAGAGAGAGAGAGAGAGAGAGAGACTTTATCCAAGTTTCTATTCTAATCTAGACCATCAGCAACAGCTCCCCTGTGGTCGTGACTATATAAGAGCCCCACGTTGTCTTGCATTCTCAACAACAAAAGAAACACAGGCACAAACAAGCTAAAACTAGCTGGTTCTTAAAAGACCCTGGGTATCTTTCTACAGCAAGGCAGGGTCGGTACAAAAGTGAAAAACGAGGTAACAGAGAGAAAAGTATTTCTCTATCAGTCTTTCTCTCCCTCTACACACCAGATCTGGGTTCCAATTATATTTGAAATTACACTGAGTATACAAAACATTAAGAACACCTGCTCTGTCCATGACATATACTGACCAGGTGAATCCAGGTAAAAGCTATGATCCCTTTTTGAGATCCCTTACTGATGTCAATGTTAAATCCACTTCAATTAGTGTAGATGAAGGTGGGGAAACAGGTTTAAGAATGATTTTTAAGACTTGAGACAATTGAGACATGGATTGTGTATGTGTGCCACAGAGGGTGAATGGACAAGACAAAACATTTAAGTGCCTTTGAACGGGGTATGGTAGTAGGTGCCAGGCACACCAGTTTGTGTCAAGAACTGCAACACTGCTGGGTTTTTCGCTCTTAACAGTTTCCTGTGCGTATCAAGAATGGTCCACCACCCAAAGGGCATCCAGACAACTTGACACAACTGTGGGAAGCATTGGAGTCAACATGGGCCGGCATCCCTGTGGAACGCTTTCGACACCTTGTAGAGTCCATGCCATGACGAATTGAGGCTGTTGTGAGGGCTAATGTTCTGTATACTCAGTGTATTTTGAATACTGGATCTGTGCTTGATTCAGCACGCCTGTCGCAAAGGAACCAATAGAAAAGTCTCAAAGGTGCTTTATTTAGCCTCCTGACACTCCAGGTAGCAAACGCTAAATATTTCAAATATTTTTTTAACTCAGGTCTGCTCTCCTTACACTGACTGATTATAACATAGAGAGGAAGTTATAAATCCAGTCTGTTAAAACTCTATTGTAAATGAAACCCCGGTGGGACAGGGACTGTAAAAACAGAGAGGAGGGCGACAGCAACGTAAACACACACCGGCCCCAGTCTGTAATCACTCAAACGGATCACACTCACCGCTCATTCCAGACCAGTCCCAATCAAAGCATTTCCTGTCCGTCACACTGGCCTGATATCCAATCAGCCTGATCATTTGGAGCACCACTGAATTCTCAATGCACTGGGCAGACGTAGGCTAGAGCAGGGTTTCCCAAACTTGGTCCTGGGGCCCTCCCTGGGTGCACGTTTTCATTTTTGCCCTAACATTCCACAGCTGATTCAAATTATCAAAGCTTGACGATGAGTTGGATATTTGAATCAGATGTGTAGTGCTACGGCCAAAACTAAAATATGCACCCAGGGGGGGCTACACTGGGATAGAGAAAGACTTATATGAGGACATAACACTACACTACCCATGATGCAACAAGTAATATGGCGACCATGATTGTTGATGTAAATCCACAATATGTACTACATTTATTTTACATGTACAGTATGTGTAGCAATTAACATCATTGCACTTGAAGTGTGTGTGAATAATGTGCATCCAATGATAGATTGGAAGGATCAAATGACAGATGTGATGCTTTTTCTTAGAACATATCAATCAGGATTATTGAACGAGCCATTAAAAATCCTGGATTCTAATTAAATGCGACACATGGACGCGAGTCAATAGGGTGAATTAGTGATATTATTAGTTATACTTGTACACTACGCAGTAGGAAAACACATGTAACACTGATCAACAACCATGTCATGTTGATCCACTAAATAGGTCACCCACAAGAATGTCAACTGGTAAACAAACAAAAAATGACAAAGTCCCTTACATGTACAGTAACAACAAAGAAATGAATACCTTTGGAAAAAGCCACTGAGTGACTAGACCTGTTTCCTAGCTTAGAGTCAATGAAAGTCGTTTTTGTTTAGTGGCTTTCTCTTGAAGGGGCCTAAGATACAGTAGCGTGTGTAATGTAATCTCCTGTCTCTGTGTTGAAGGGTAATACTTAAGACACAAAAAGCCTTGGACACACTCACAAAGGCGACTCTGTACTAGACTCCACACGTTGTACACAGACATAGGACACAACATTGACGGGCCCATCACAAGTCTAAGTAGCCCACATTAACGGCAGAACAACCATATCGGATCATTCCCCATCCTTTTAAAATGGGCCATTGGGTATACTATATGTGCTTGAATTTGCCAATGATTCCACCTAAAAAGGTCAGGAAAATAAAGGCTATGATATGACAACAACATAAACTCCCAAAATCACCAAAAAATGGAGATGCAATAAACAAACAAAAAACAAGGTGATGACTAAAAGGGTCCTGGCTCATATTGCCACATAACTACATAGGAGCCATTATCACCAGCCCATCCTCCCCAATTAAGGTGCCACCAACCTCCTGCGATGGGTTGGAATAATGGCTCATTGTTTAGCTAGCTAGCTAGCTACATGTCTAAACAAAAGACTCCACAGATGATTACATGACCCCTTCTAGTTAGCCAGGTGTGTCTGGAGGTGATTACGGCCATCTTTTGTATAATAACATTAAAATATCTGTATCTGAAATTTGTCTTTCAGCATCAGTAGAACACGCCTGACTCTCCTCCACCAGTCATACAAGGAGAATGGTCTAATGCCTCCCATCAGAAAGAGAGCTGGCCCAAGCACATGTTACACCTGAAACATGAGGACTTGGAGCGGGTTGTGAACTTCATCAACAACTATGCAGAGGATAATACAATAGTATTACCAGGACGCCACCCAGGACACAAACACTTTGGTGGAAAGCTGCTGCCATCTCATGTGACGAATGCAGCAGTGTGTCGTCTCCACAAGGAATCGATGACAACACTTGGAATGTAAAGCATAAGCAACACGTTTTCAGTATTTCATTTACCTCCAACATGATTGGCACTACTTTTATTATTGATCTCACATTATTTGTGTATTTTTCAGAGGTACATGTAGTCAGGCTGTCTTCCTTCAGGAATCTGTGGAGAAAGTGCTGGTGTGGTCAAGGACAGCACTGTGACCGGGGGTTAACATCCCACAACAGGTTGGACTGCAGAATGGTACGGTGCTGGTGGAAAGTTATGGCTGGCAACAAAACTCGACTGCGTACTTCAGGCCGCAACCACAGATCAAGTAGTACCAGCACTTCAGGTGAATATCATTTTCATTGCATTGTATGAGGTTATTCTTATTATCTATACTTGGGAGGTGAATTGATGTTATCTTCTTATGGCTGGAGGGGCAGTATTGAGTAGCTTGGATGAAAGGTGCACTGAGGTGCCCAGAGTAAACGGCCTGCTCCTCAGTCATAGTTGCTAATATAATATATGCATATTATTTTAGTATTGGATAGAAAACACTCTGAAGATTCTAAAACTGTTTGAATTATGTCTGTGAGTATAACAGAACTCATCTGGCAGGCAAAAACCTGAGAAGAAATCCAACCAGGAAGTGAGAAATCTGAGGTTGTTCGAATTTCAACTCATCGCCTATTGAAAACACAGTAGGATATGGATCTGTTTGCACTTCCTATGGCTTCCACTAGATGTCAACAGTCTGTAGAACCTTGAATGAAGCCTCTACTGTGATGTGGGGCTGAATGAGAGGGGAATTAGTCAGTGGTCTGGCAGAGAGCCAGGTCCTGGTCACGCGCATTCCACATGATATCGACTTGCGTTCCATTACTTCTATAGACACAATTCTCCGGTTGGAACGTTATTGAATATTTATGATAACAACATCCTAAAGATTGATTCTATACTTAGTTTGACAAGTTTCTTCGACCTGTAATATAACTTTTTTAAGTTTTCGTCCGACGTTCGGCTGGACCTGCACGAGCGTTTGGATTTGTGTACTAAACGCGCTAACAAAAGTAACTACTTGGACATAAATTATGGACATTACCGAACAAAACAAACATTTCTTGTGGAAGCGGGAGTCCTGGGAGTGCATTCCGACAAAGATCAGCAAAGTGAAGATTTATAATGCTTTTTATGAGTTTTGTTTGGCGGGTAACTGTATGGCTTCCTTTTGTGGCTGAACGCTGTTCTCAGATTATTGAATATTGTGCTTTTGCCATAAAGATGTTTTAAATCTGACACAGCGGTTGCATTAAGAACAAGTGTATCTTTAATTCTATGTAAAACATGTATCTTTCATCAAAGTTGATGATGAGTATTTATGTTATTTGACGTGGCTCTGCAATTTCTCTGGATATTTTGGAGGCATTTCTGAACACTGCGCCAAAGTAAACTGAGGTTTTTGGATATAAATATGAACTTAATCGAACAAAACATATATGTATTGTGTAACATGAAGTCCTATGAGTGTCATCTGATGAAGATCATCAAAGGTTAGTGATTAATTCTATCTCTATTTCTACTTTTTGTGACTCCTGTCTTTGGCTGGAAAAATAGCTGTGTTTTTCTGTGATTTTGCGGTGACCTAACATAACCGTTTGTGGTGCTTTCGCTGTAAAGCCTATTTAAAATCGGACACTTTGGTGGGATTAACAACAAGATTACCTTTAAAATGGTATAAGATAAATGTATGTTTGAGTAATTTTAATTATGAGATTTCTGTTGTTTGAATTTGGCGCCCTGCACTTTCACTGGCGGTTGTCATATCATCCCGTTAACGGGATTGCAGCCATAAGAAGATAGGTTGGTTGTAATGTCTTCTACATTTTTTTGTCTATTTTCCTGTTTTACAGCTTCAATGCTCTGGAGCCTGGTGTTGTTGTCTGTCACGACTTCCACCAAAGTCGGCCGCTCTCCTTGTTCGGGCGGCGTTTGTCACCGGCTTTCTAGCCATCGCCGCTCCATTTTTCATTTATCCATTTGTTTTGTCTTGTTCCCTGCACACCTGGTTTTCATTCCCCCATCACACTACATGTATTTATTCCTCTGTTCCCCCTCATGTCTTTGTGTGAGTGTTTTGTGTTACGTGTCAATGTTGACGCGCTTTACTGATATGCGTTTATTTCAGTGTTTTCTTTCACGAGGTATGCTATTGTGTTTATACAATATTATTGTGACTGTTTGCGCGTTTGGACTTTTGCACTGGCTGGAGGTTTTGACGCAGTGGCGTCCGTCTGTTGGTTTCTCCTACATTAATAAATGTTTTGTTGAATTATATTAATCATGCATTGAACTGTATCCATCTATTATACGAACAATGCCTTACTCTACGCCATGGAATTTTTTGTCAACTATAACTTATTTTTAAAACCTCTTATAAAACTGGTTTTGTAGCATAAACTGGGAATTTGATATGTACTGATATTATGATTGTCTTTTTGTTTCATATCTGCAAAGTAGTTAAAACGCTCTCTGTAACACTTTAAAGTACAGGTGGTGCTGATTGACATATGACCAGTCTGACCGACAATAGTGCCAAACAGTTTGCCCAATTTACAAGCAACCAATGTGTGTCCAGTGATGTCGTCAGGCAAACGCATGTAGTCAACACGGTAGACCTTGTGCTTCTGGACTGAGCAACCAATAAGCTGCTAAATCTATCCTTCAACCCCTCATTATACGCAGTCAATCAAGACTTACAAGAAAATACAAACTTACTAGGAAAGGTGGAGGGGCTTTGCCTCATGCTCTCCTTCTCACCCTCAACCTCGCTCTTTCTCTCTCCCTCCCTCTTCCATTCTCCCCACCTCCCACCCTCCTTCTCTCTCTCTCTCTCTCTTGCTCTCTCTCTGTGTAGGCAAGTGCTAATTGATGAGTAGTTGGAACCTTGTTATGTTTTGTTTAAACACCAAGGCTTTGCCGCAGTATCAACAAAGCGTGGAGATCTAAACACTGCCATATGTCAACCAAGGCGTTGGCTGTGAGCACTCTGCTCCCCTCCCTCCCGTCCAAACCGCAGGTTGACGTTTATTGTCATGAATCTTGCCCTGGAAGCAGAACTGAGCGATTTCCGCTAGATGGGCCAGCTGCAAAGTCAAAATTGTCTATATTGTAAAAATCCATGAACACAAAAATGTAAGGTTAGAGTTAGGCATTAGGGTCAGCAGTGTGTTTGAGGTTAGGTTTAAGGTTAGGGTTAGCTTTAAAATTGTATGACTTTGTGACTTGTGCTGGCTTGTGACCACTCTGCAGAGCTGCCTCCAAGATTCATGACAATAAATGTCAACCTGCGTCCAAACCACTGGAGTGAGTGTCGGTCCGCTCCTATCTTACACTCCTGGGCCCGTATTCACAAATCATGTCAGAGTAGCGGTCCTGATCTAGGATCTGTGACACTTTGTGAATACGGGCCCTGAGCTCCCAACAGGCTAGTTAGACACAAATCTAACAACACCTTCAAATACTGTAAAACCTCACAACACCAAGTCTGCTGGAGGAAGTTTGTGTATGAACTCTGCCCTCCAAGGAGCGAATGGGTTTGAGACAAGTAAGTGAAACCCATTTCGGTAACAACAAATCTACACCTTACCTTACCTGGAGTAGGTCACACAGCTATGGGTTTTGGGAACTACATAAGAACTACACAATAAATAAGCAGTTAGGGCAACCTTTCGGTGGCATTATTGGTGTTTAACAAATGTATTGAATGTTTCTAGAAGAGAAAACTACAATGTGGATGACCCCCAGCGGGGTAGTTGCACTGAATCCGTATCATTCCTTTGTTTGTGCTTTCCATACTTCGCTAATAGATATTTGAATGCTTATGTTGATAAGTCACCTAGTCACCACAAAGAGAATGTCTCTTGACCATAATGGAGGTATAACCTTTAGGATTAATTGGTGAACCTTGAACCGGACTACTCACCTGGCTTGGTGACCGAAACTCCTGGTTATTGTCATTCATGTACATGTTGTCACCATCAAACTGTGAACAGAAAAAGAAAAGAAAACAAACATTTTGTGAATAATAAGCAAGATAGCGGCCGTCCAGAGTGGTGCAGCGGTCTAAGGTACTGCATCGCAGTGCTAGAGGCGTCACTACAGACCCAGGTTCCATCCCATTCTGTGTCACAACCGGCCGTGATCGGGAGTCCCATAGGGTGGCGCACAATTGGCCCAGCATTCGGTCGTCAGTTGAACGGTGCTTCCTCCAACACATTGCTGTGGGTTAAGCGTGCAAGTGTTAAGAAGCGCAGTTTAGGTGGGTCATGTTTGCGAGTACGCCTGACTCGCCCTTTGCCTCCCAAGCCCGTTGGGGAGTTGCAGCGATGAGACAAGATTGAAATTGGGAATAAAAAAGGGGGTACAAAATGTATTTTATAAATAAATAAGCAAGAGCGAGCGAGAGAAGTAGTGATGGCTCTACGGGAGGCAAGGAGCGTGAGTCTAATGACTTTGTCACATTCACTAAACCTTGTTGCGGTGGCTTCGGTAATTACTGTTCGTCAGTGGGGCGGTAATTAGTTGAGCCGAGTGACAAGCGTTGGGCTTCCCCTGTGGGAATGTTCATACCGTGTGTTTGTGTGCATGTGTGTACTGTTTCTGTGTGTGTGTGTGTGTGTGTGTGTGTACACTGTCTCTGTGTGCGTGCGTGTATGAGTGCTGTTGAAGTTAGGTGATTCATGTCTCTCACAGGTAGGTAATAAGGAGTGTTCTAGTCATGGAGAGAACACTTGCTGCAGGTGCCAAAACACTGCTAAGTATGTTTTAATAAAGGATTAATACACAAGGGGGCGTGATTTATTGTGGTTTTAGAACTGCTGTGCTGTGGTCATACAGTAGGTATGAGACGAAGCCAAGGCTTCGCACGCCTCTTGGCCAATCAGATTGCATGGCAGAATGTTATGATATGGCCCTAAATGCCTAAAACTGGACGTACTATAGCGCTATGTTGTTGAAGCTATGTTGTTTTAACTACAGTATGCTGCTATGGTTATCTTAACTGACTGGTCACTACTTAGCAACCCCTGTGAAAGATACTCAGACACAGGCCCGTTTAAGGGCTCTGGGCCAGATAGATCAAGCGTCTCAGAGTAGGAGTGCTGATTTGGGATCAGTTTAGCATTTTTGTTCACAATTAATAAGATTACATTGACAGGGAGGACCTGATCCTAGATCAGTACTACTATTAAGTTGGAATCGTCCTGCCTATCTGAGGAAAGATTGATGGTAGTGTGCTCAATCACAATAGTCAATGGTGGAAAAAGTACCCAATAGTCATACTTGAGTAAAAGTAAAGATAAAAGTAAAAAGGTAAAAGTAACTTAATAGAAAATGACTCAAGTAAAAGTAAAAGTCACCCAGTAAAATTCTACTTGAGTAAAAGTCTAAATGTATTTGGTTTAAAATATACTTAAGTATCAAAAGTAAAATTATAAATCATTTTAAATTCCTTAAATCAAGCAAAGTAGATGGCACCATTTAAAAAACATATTTGTTTAGGACAGTCAGTGGCACACCAACATTCAGATATCATTTACAAACAAAGCATGTGTGTTTAGTGAGTCCGTCAGATCAGAGGCAGTAGCGATGACCAGGGATGTTCTGTGATAAGTGCGTGAATTGGACAATTTAAGCATTCTAAGCATTCAAAATGTAATGAGTACTTTGGGTGTCAAGGAAAATGTATGGAGTAAAAAGTACAATATTTCATAAGGAATGTAATGAAGTAAAAGTAAAAGTAGTCAAAAATATAAATAGTAAAGTAAAGTACAGATACCCCAAAAAACTACTTAAGTAGTACTTTAAAGTATTTTTACTTAAGTACTTTACACCAGTGACGATAGTCATCTAAAGACTCATCTTTTAAGAATTGGAAAAGTTCACAAAGCCCAAACTGAGAACACTACAAAAGAATAAGATGGTTGCAATTGTGATGGTGAAAAAAGTGTTATAAATATATTCCCTGTGCAACCTTAGACTCTCCATAGCACTCAGCTCTGTAGTGAAGCGGTTTGATAAACCTTGGACTCTCCATAGCACTCAGCTCTGTAGTGAAGCGGTTTGATAAACCTTGGACTCTCCATAGCACTCAGCTCTGTAGTGAAGCGGTTTGATAAACCTTGGACTCTCCATAGCACTCAGCTCTGTAGTGAAGCGGTTTGATAAACCTTGGACTCTCCATAGCACTCAGCTCTGTAGTGAAGCGGTTTGATAAACCTTGGACTCTCCATAGCACTCAGCTCTGTAGTGAAGCGGTTTGATAAACCTTGGACTCTCCATAGCACTCAGCTCTGTAGTGAAGCGGTTTGATAAACCTTGACAGTGATCTCACCGCCCATCGGGTAATACAGACAGTTCATAGACACATATCAACGCCAGCTCTCAAACTGCTGTGTAAGTATATTGAAAGTCATGAAGAAGAGCCAATGTTTATTGTTTATTGACAAAAGTCATTCTTTGCATAGCGCATGTAAAAGGGAACAGACAGACAGCAATGAAAACATGATCAAACTAGACAGCATTCCATTTCAAATTCCAGAGATGTGGAGATACTTTGCGATTCAGTGTGTGGTATTTTCCGAGCCAGAAGACATGGACTGAAGGTTTACTACCTAGATAAACAGAAGAAAAATATCAGGGAACACAAATGGGCCACTACAATTAGCTAAGAAAGTATGTCCTGAGAGCACTAATGGATACAATTCCTGAGGGTGAACGAAAACATCCACAATGGAAGACATTAAAAACAATTTCATAAGAGGAGAGAGTGGTAAATAAAGAGAGAGAGAGACGTGATAGATACAGCGCCTTCAGAAAGTATTCACACCCCTTGACTTTTTCCACATTTTGTTGTGTTACAGTCTGAATTTCAATGGTTTACATTTAGATTTTTTTCACCGGTCTACACACAATAGCCCATAACGTCAAAGTGGAATTAATAAAAAATAAGTATTCAACCCCATTTGTTATGGCAAGCCTAAATATGTTCAGGAGTAAAAATGTGTGTAACAAGACAAAATAAGTTGCATGGACTCACTCTGTGTGCAATAATAGTGTTTAACATGATTTTTTAATGAATACCTCATCTCTATAGACCACAAATACAATTACAGTGGGGCAAAAAAGTATTTAGTCAGCCACCAATTGTGCAAGTTCTCCCACTTAAAAAGATGAGAGGCCTGGAATTTTCATCATAGGTACACTTCAACTATGACAGACAAAATGAGAGAAAAAAAGCCCGAAAATCACTTTATAGGATTGTTAATGAATTTATTTGCAAATTATGGTGGAAAATAAGTATTTGGTCAATAACAAAAGTTTATCTCAATACTTTGTTATATACCCTTTGTTGGCAATGACAGAGGTCAAATGTTTTCTGTAAGTCTTCACAAGGTTTTCACACACTGTTGCTGGTATTTTGGCCCATTCCTCCATGCAGATCTCCTCTAGAGCAGTGATGTTTTGGGGCTGTTGCTGGGCAACACAGACTTTCAACTCCCTCCAAAGATTTTCTATGGGGTTGAGATCTGGAGACTGGCTAGGCCACTCCAGGACCTTGAAATGCTTCTTATGAAGCCACTCTTTTGTTGCCCGGGCGGTGTGTTTGGGATCAGTGTCATGCTGAAAGACCCAGCCATGTTTCATCTTCAATGCTCTTGCTGATGGAAGGAGGTTTTCACTCAAAATCTCACGATACATGGCCCCATTCATTCTTTCCTTTACATGGATCAGTCGTCCTGGTCCCTTTGCAGAAAAACAGCCCCAAAGCATGATGTTTCCACCCCCATGCTTCACAGTAGGTATGTTGTTCTTTGGATGCAACTCAGAATTCTTTGTCCTCCAAACACGACGAGTTGAGTTTTTACCAAAAAGTTATATTTTGGTTTTATCTGACCATATGACATTCTCCCAATCTTCTTCTGGATCATCCAAATGCTCTCTAGCAAACTTCAGACGG